>NW_025401068.1:2167159-2295799 GCF_015345945.1 Tribolium madens | reverse complement strand
ATTTACGATTACTATTCTGAATTATTTTACACAATTATTTTTTAAACATCTTTTTATATTGTTTTATTTATTTACCTATTAATAATTAACGTACTTATTATTTAAATTGGCTAAAGAAATTATATGTAGAGACATTTTCTAATCGATATTTTTTATTACAACAAAGCTTAAAGTTTTCTGAAATCTGATAATCGAGCATTTTAGACATCAGTCGTCAGCACCCATAAATTCTATTTTGTGTCTGTTTGAACCTTGGATGAATAAAGATGTGAGTCACTCAAAATATTGAGTATCAACCCTCAATTTCAAATAAAACTTTTCACTAAAAAGTCACTTGAAGGAATAATTTTTAATTTTTTAAATGTTCGAAACATCAAATTAATTAATTAAACAAAGTAACAAAACGTTTTAATTTGTATCTAAAATAAATAGAAATTTTTAATGTATAACATTCATTCTAAAACTCAACAATTAATCAAAGAAATTTACTTTCTCATATCCGTGACACTTCCCGGAAGCAAGCATTACTTCATTTCACCTTCTTTATTTGTTTAGATTAGAGACGATGCCTTGTTGCTCTAAAAATCGCCTCAGATTGAATTTTACAATCAATATTTTTGTTAAAATTAACTACTTTTGTTAAACATGGAATCATTACAAATAAAAAAAATGTTTATGATTAACATAGAAATAGGCACAAAATTTGTTTTCTTATTATTCATCAATATTTGTTTAACGCTAAAATTTTTACACGTGTGTGAGATTATCTTTATCACAAACCTAAAATAAAATCGATGTCACAAATACACACAACGTCTACTGAATTGCAATAATCACATTTTGTTATCGCAAAACCACAATTTTTCAAAAAATGAGTCCTTGTTACAATTTTACGGTCCTTAACCTATTTTGAGCCCGTGTAAAATGTTATCTTTGGTACCTATTATCGTTGAATTTTTTTAAATTAAAACAAAAGGCATATTTCATTGGTGCCTCATTTACGCCGTTCGATAACTTATCTAATCAATAAATTTCAGTTGTGCCTAAAAACCCACTCATTTCGAATTGATAAATTCGTAGAAATCTGATAGAAAGTCAAATTTCAGCAAATTAGTCGATATTGTTCGTGATCACCAACCCAAAATGGTTACACGCTTCAAGCCCATGTAAGGATAAAACCCGAGTAAATTTTCTCTTCGGCGTGAAAAAGAGATAATCGCGATTATGCCGTTACCGACTCGATAAACATCCGAGCGTAGAAATTCCGAAATTGTTTGGACCGGAGTTTTTCCGGGCGTAAAATCGCAAATTCCAGGAGAAGTGCATCGAGGAGCGCATATCGCTCCAAACCACAACCACTCCAAGCTCGAAGGTATTCCCCACAGCTTAGTCTCCTTCCGTTCGCCGTTCACGACACATCACTCATAGTCTCGTCAGTCGCGCATTCACATTTTCAAACACTTGTGTGCGATGTTGGTGCAAAATGACGCCGATTCCGGGCCTCCGGAGCGGCCAACCGGAGTTTTGGATTCACCCATTTTGGCGAGAGTCGAGAGGGTTTTACTCCGGCACGAGGAGGGCTTCGAAAGGGACAGGAGGTACTTCCCAAGGCCCGAATACACGCAGGTGAGGAAAATTGGATATTGACACTTTAGGAATGTAACAAGGCCAAATGCTAATTATTAATTGACAAGAATTTACTTTCAAAATTTGGACGAGGTTTGAATTTGTGAAAAACTCATCAAGGAATTAATAAACAATAAAAGAAAACGGATAATTTCGCTCTGGAAGTTTATATTAATTTCTAACAAACATAATTGGTGAAGAAAATTAAAATAAGCATTTCTTGAAACCATTTAGAAGAAGTAGGATAAGTATAGTTCGAAGGAAATTAGATATCTGATTATATAGTTGATTAGTGATCATTGCAAAAATAGATTTTACTGGTTGCTTGTTTGTAATTTAAAAAGTTTAATCAAGATTTTATGCAAGTGGAACATTCAATGTCATCCAATAATAGAAACATTAGAAAATATGATAGCATGCTTGAGGACACTACTAAATCTTTGGTTTAGATTTAGAGATTTATAACAATTTGATCAAATCTAAATTTACTAGCTTTTTACTATAATATAATCTCTAATTTCATGTTCTGATTATTATAAATTAAATAAAAATAAATTTTATTTGGTATCTAAATGTAAACTTGCATATTCGATCCGATAAAACGTGGGAATTTAGTTAGCGTTCGAATTTTTTAATGGTGACAGCAATAAAATGGCACGCAAATGTGTTACTTTTGACAGTTTTCACATGCGAGATATGTTGAAGCGATTGTAAATGGAAAATGTCAATAAAACACTACTCAAGTCTGCAAAAAATTTGATCATTCTATTTCCGTCTGGTTGAATTATTTATTTATATTTTCACCCATGACCTGAAAATTGTAAACATGAGTAAATATTTGTACATATTGAAATTTATCAAAAATCTTGTTAATTTTTATAGTAATTCATCCGACGTCAATTGATTCTATTTATGATTTGTGGTTAAACAAGGAAGGTCAATTTATTTCAAGCTATAAAAATTTATGCACTGATAATAGTTAAAAACTAATAACTTTATAATAAATAGATTTCACTATGGTATGTGCGAAAAATATTATAAACACATCTGGCACAACATTGTAAAAAATGGTTCATATGGAGCAACTATTCCAAGCACTTTGGTCATATTTATTCTACTAAATTTGGTTAATAATTGGGTAAATAAACCAGCTATTTTTTGATAGAAAACAGGTGAGTAATTAAATAAATATTTGGTGCTCACTGCAGCTGAAATAAAAAATGACCTTATGATAATTTTATTTGACTCAAGTGATAAATTTTTTATTAGCGTTTCAAACCCTAGTTAAGAATAAACTTTTGAATGAAAATAATGCATTATTTCCAACTGTATGGCAGCGGGTTTTTGCATATTTAAACTAATTTAAAATTCTATAAGCAATTGTACTTGTTTTTCAGTTTTTATATCAAGCACAATATGAACTCAAAACTCGAGTTTAAAACCGAGATTGTACTATTCTGAATGTAATCCTGTTATGAATAGTGGACTTTTATTAATGAAAAAGAACCATCACATTAGCAACTCGACTGGTTTCCAAAGCCGAAACGGGCATCGTTTTTCGGCATTGTCATTCACATCGCCATAATAAACTTGCTTGGTAACCCTTTTTAGTGTGTCCTTTTAATACAATTATCCTCAATACAATAGGAAGTGCATTGCCCAAAAACAGTGAAATTCCACTGCAATTACATGGATTGTTATTTCTCACTTTCTTACAGAAATTCGTGTTCTTGCGTATGAAAAAACTGAGAGAAAGCATGTACGATAATTGTAACGCGTAACTGGGTTTCGCTTTATATTCCCTGCAAGTAGCAATAAACACACCCTATAGTTTTCAATTTATTTAAAACTGCCCAACCTAATGTGATAAAACTAGTCGGAAAAAAAATAAATATTTGTTTATTCAGTGAGAGAGTAATTTGCATTGCCAGTCGAGAGTAACATTAATATTTCAGAAGCCATTAGAGGCAAACGCCTATTTTCCACCCCCATCATTCAAGAATGAATGTATTGTTTTGTAACACAAGTGGAAACTTGAAATATACACTTGCTGATAACATTTAGACTGCAGATTCAGGGGTTGTACGCAAATAATTTCTCATCAGAATTAAATAGAATTTACAAGATTTTACTATAAATTTCAATTAGTTTCTGGGGTTAATAACGCAATGGGCCTACGGATTATCCCGGGAATTAGCACAAATGAAAAAAATAAATTGCAAATCCAAGTGATTTGGGAAATTTTTGTGAATTACAAAAACGGGGGTAAGAAATTTGCTCGCACACCTGGGAATTTTATCTCAAAATATAAAGATTAGAAAACACAAGAAATGCTATATCGATTGGCGTAGATTTATTCCAGCTTTTAAAACAAGTAGAAATGGGTTGGTTTTCGGAATATCAGTAGTGGTTTTAATCAAGTAAAACAAATATTTAAAGCGATAACTGCGGAATATAGAACGCAGAAGTAATAACTACGACATTTTTTTAGTTTGTTCACTTTCGAACGAACCAATTTCTATTTTCAATCGACAGTTTTGGCGAACAAAAGTAGATGACTATAAATGGGAATGCAAGTCATGGATAACGATGGAGTTAAAAGCTATATAGAAGTCGAGGTAGCGAATTTCTCTTCTTTGGTATGAATTCATAATGAGATTGACAATAATTACACGCCATTTGCATACCTGTAGAAATACGTTTTTCGACTTAAAAAGAGAATCTGTTAGTCGTGACTTAATTAATGTTTTTGGGTTAGCGGTATTTAATAGGTATGGTAGAACTATCTTGTTGATATTGCGAAAATGCAGTTTTCAAAGTTAGTACAAGTGTTTCTTAGTGTTTAAAGAGATAAAGATTTAGATAAAATTCAACGAAATCGTAGCACGTGTGAAATGATAAAATAAAATCAATGGTTATTTTCTTTAATTTTGTTATCACACAAAATTCTTAAGGTCGACCGGAAGTTTTAACGCTATTTTTTTAACTGAAGACTTGATAATATTTCAACATAATCGACATTGCAACTTTCTATAACTGCCGACTTCATTAATTACTTGAAAAAATTATTTTTATTAGTAAGCATTATTTATGTTGTTTGAATTAAATTAGCGATGGAGTGGGATTAATTAATAAACAATCCTTTATCGGGCAAAGACCAGCCATCAACTGCTGGCGTATCCTCACTCTGTGTTGATTACATTTTTACAATGGTTTGAGTGAGTTTATAATTGTAAAACAATATAAATATTGATAAAGAAAACATAAATATTTTTCTGCCTGGTCAGTAGTATTAACACGCCACTTGTTAAAAACGGTGGTGCTGAAAATGACCTCAATAGAGTGATACACTTTAGTCACAATTATCAGTTATTAAAACGGGGAAATGTTTAGCCACAATTTGCGTAAGTAATTAAGCAATTACTTGCACAGACTACAATTTTTACGAAACGTTTAATATTGTTCGCAAATCCCACTTGGTTTGTGAGCTAAGCGTTTTTACAATGATTCATCGGCGTTTTAACACCAATCAACTCATTTAACACTATGATCTTCCGTCATTATTAAAATTAGTGTAGACGTTGACCCACCCGCAGAATTTCAGATGACTAGTCGGAACGACTAGACAACAATAAAGCGAGAAAATCATTACTTTCTTTATTTTGCATCTTCTCAACCGTTTATTTGCATATTTTGCGATTCATTTCAATTGCAGACAATGCATATTTAAGTTGGGTGATCATCGATCCGGTGTCACGAATGACAATGACGCCAACCAACAACATTGGAAAAAATTATTGCCCGGAGTTAATTAAATATCTCCTCGTTAAGAAAAAGTGTGATCGGATTACGTAATAACACAGATGACAAAAAGGTTAATAGTGAAATTTTTCTAATGGGATGAAATGGAGAGATGTTATGAAACTGATTCACGCATGTTCCTGATTTTTTCTTATCTCATAAAATGAGATAATACTAATCTCGAGAAATCTTGTGTGTCAACAAAATTTTTCGAGGTCTAAAACATATCCTAAAAATTGGGTACACAGAACTATTACTACATTTTGGACACGTTGTGCCAACAGTGCAAGAATCTGTGAAAAGCCTCAATTTCGTGAATTGTTTACAAGAAAAGCCATTATTTTTATTTAATGTTAAATAAATTAAAATTGTAATTAACAAATTTTATTGCGATAAACGTTAGTCACAACATGATGAATTTGTTATTTGTCACCAGAATTATGACTTTCAGGTTTCGTAATTTTTTCTATTACATTTTTTGTGGTTATTACTTATGACATAGTTAGTCAAAAAATAATAATTTATGTAATGAAATTTTTATCTTTAATCTGGTTGGAATTTCTCAATTTCTTAACATTAATGAATAAGAGAAAAAATATACAGTATGTTCCCGGATTGAGTTTACAAGAGGAAAAAAATTGTTATCTTTGATTTTATACTAAAACTTCAAAGGAATAACATTTTGGGCTCAACCTAAAACGAGAAAATCTCAGCCGCAAAATTCGGTCTCAGACCTGAAAAATAATTTGACAGCGCCCTTGTATCGAAAACAACTATTGTATTTTAAAGCTGTTTTTTCGAGTTACCATTTTAAAATTATGTTTTTCACAAACATTTTTGTAATTTAAATGCGTAAAATCATTTGTGAAAGTGACATCGTTGAAGTTATAATTTTAGATTTGCTCGTTTTAGATAAAACAAAAAATGATTTTTCTTTGCAGTTTTGGCGTTAAATCAAAGATAATTATTTTCTCTCTTGTAAACTCAATCCGGGGACATACTGTATATGAAAGAAAAAATAATTTTATAAAACAATTTTGAAAATGACAATTTTTTTTAACTTTCAGATTTCTTACAAATGACAATTCTTTACAAAAGTGCTATTTTATAAACAGTCGGCATTCATTATTTTTTTTAATTTTGTAAAAGTTATTAGGAATTAGGTGTTTGTTATTCTCTTTGAAGTTTCATATATCAAAGCTGGGAGAAGTTGCTAACAGTTTCTTTACAAATTCAAATATTGCATCACATTGTTACTTTTACTTTCTTGTAACGTATAAAAAATGTTTTTTTGACTCAAAATTAAGCTTTTTTAAAATACTATAATTCTAATTTTGTGCTTGGTGACCTGTTACTTTCTTTCCTTGTTTTTTGAGTGTAATTTAATTTTAATATATCTTTGTTCAACAGTGGGTCGTTGCTATCGACAATAAAAAAATGTTTTAACTGGGAGGTCGGCAACAGTAATTATTTACTATTTTAATAAACACTTAAATTAATAGAAATTGAATGGATTAAGATTTTTCTTTAGATACCTATTTAATATGTATAGGTATAAAGTATTGATTACTGGTAATCATATAATTTACTTACTTACTTGACATTTAAATTATTTATTGGAAAAAGCTATAAAGTATTTAATAATGTTGCAATAAAAATGGTTTTGGAGTCATTACATGATATACTGATCACATAATTACAATTATTATGTCCACTTTTTCATAAATATAAGTTGTTGGTTAACTGTTTATTTTTGTTGTGAGGTCTCTTATTATTCATAAACCATATTTTACCTGTTATTAGCATCATTTGATTATAGAGACAAACCAATGACCCGTTTTCCCAATTCTAATGCGTCCTTGCAGAATTACCAAAATCTTGATTTAATCCGCATTAGAACAATTCGACATATCAAGTAGCTAAACGGAAGGATGTGTTTCGAAATTTTATCACGGAACCACGGACATGAGTAACTTGAACCACTGAAAGATTTATGATTAAAAAAACTGCTCATTACTTAATAGCACTCATTAAGTGATTCACGTCAATTAGGGGGACTCGCATTTTAATTACTTATTAAACATACAAAAGAATTGTCGAAATTGCCCGTCTCGTGCACGCAATTCTTGACTTAAATCGATAAATGGCAGTTTTTGAGTGGATATTTGGTCATTGCCTTGACCGTCTTGCGACACCCATGCTAATTACTGTAAAGATGCAGAATGTGTCATCCTGCGGCGGAAGGACGACGGTTGGGTTGAATGACAATGAAGACAACCTGTTATTGGAGACCATTTAAAAAAATTGCAGCGATTTCCTGCCGATTTGCAAATGGAAATTGCTGATAACACCTACGCAAGACTAGCATTGTCTTGGGTAATATCTAACGCCCCCACGATTCTCACTATGAGTGTGTAAATGATGACACACTGCTCACTCAGATAGAATAAATGTGACAACTAAATTTAAAATCTTGAGAAACATTTTCCCGTGAGTAATTTTTATTGCGAGAAAAATGATTCTAATAAATTAGTGGCATCATTTTCGTCCGATTACGGTCGATAAATGTCAACAGACTTTTATAAAATCTATCGCCTTATATAACGCCAGGAAGTCGGTTTTTATTAAAAAGATCGTGAGTAATGGCTACCGGAATTTGATATTATCTTATTGCGATTTTGTCCACAAGGTTTATCACAACTTTTCAAATTTTGTTAGAGAATTTTAACTCCGGTCGTTGCTCTAGCCGCACAATAAACGTTTCCAAAAAAAAAACAAAAACCCTAAAAATACGAACATTCAAGTACAAGCTATTGCTTTTAGAGATTTATTAAAACAGTTCGAAATGTGAAGAATGCAGACTGCACTCATATAAATCCAGCAATAAGTTTCCTGTTTTATCCAGTCTCATTTAGTTTCACAACATTAGGTTTGCATTTCCGAAATGGAGTTTGTCTGCAAACGCTCCCCAATTTCTCTACGGTGCAAGGCGTCGTATACTTCAACAGTTTACATAAGTTTCTACCTTCTTTAAAAAAATGTTAACAAAAATCATAAATAATAATAAACAGAATGCCGCTTGTTGTGTTATCAGGAATGATAATGACGAAGGAAGGAAGTTCTGGCTTCTGACTTACGCATTTTTATCTATTTTTAAAAGTGCCGTTGTTAATAATTGTTGTGGCGTTGCTAGTTTAATTGCTACTGAAGAGATAAGAATGCCTACAAAGGAAAGCGCAAAAATGCATGTTGCAGGGTCAGATTTACATAACCTTTAGATTTGGAGGACTAGAATTTGACAATAAATCCAAGAAAGAGTTGATTAGCTGACAAATAAAAACTTGCATTTATCACTTGTGCATTTTTCTTGTTTTTTTTTAAGAACTATTTCTCCTGTTTAATTTCCTGCAACACTAGGATGTGATTCTCGCTTTGCAACAGATGCGGACTAGTTTTTCAACAATGTTGCTGCATTTTATTATTGTAATAGTCTGATTATTCACAATTTCTTGAAAACTTTCTTCGTTCCACAACTTGAAGGCACATAAATGTGACAACTGAAGAAGCAATTTAATATAATTAACACTAGTACTTTTTAAAGTAAAATGTTAAAAACTGAAATAAAAATTATAAGTCTATAAACATAAAACAAAGATTCCATTATTATTCTTAAAATAATCAAAAGTTTTAGAAAATAAAATAAACACAAAAGAAATTGTTATTTATGTATCAAAGGAATAACTACTTTTATCCCGAGAATGTAGTTAATGCTACGAGTAGAGGTGATCGCAAGGAGCAAGAGCATTTTCATTTGAGGAATTAACGATGTTTATTCTAGAAATATACAGGGTGTTTACGGTCTTGAGGTTGAAATTTAAATGAGATGATATTCACGGTAATAGAAAACTAATACGCTATATAAAACAAAAATTGACGTTGTTAAAGGAAATTATTCATTTTACACTATTTGTTTGAGAACTTCTGCTTCGGCTGCAACAATGGTCATTAGTATCATTACCTTATGTTTCACCGTAAATCATAATCACGACAACCAATTTATTATTTAATATTTTGCCATACATGTTTATTAATTTGGAGAAAATTTAAGAAAAACGAATCAAGCCTATTGGAAACCATTCGCTGAAAGAGATTAAACAGAAGATCTTCGAATTTTGATAAAAACTAAAGCAAAAGCAAATCAAATGATGACAGTGTCAAAACTATGAAGTGACTTGTCATGGATACGATATTTTTATCTGTTGCAACAATACAATTTTATCTGAACAAGGAAATAATTCCAGTGACCCTCAAACCGTGTACCAATATTTTGGAGTTAAATAACATTTTTGATAATAACAATTGTGTGAGTTTTTTTCTCGGTTACAGTATTTCTGTACTCTTCTATTACTAAGTCAATTTTCAACTCCAAGACACCCTGTATTTAATCAACATTCAACAAATAAATTAACAAGTTAAGTTAATGTAATAGGTGTTTGAAGTGTCTACCATCGGCTTCTAAACATGCACTTAGTCGGTTGGTAAACGATAACAAAACATGTCGCATCGTTTGAGAGATGATTTTTTTGCTTTAATGTCAAAGAGACAAGACTAATAACAGCTATCGTGAATTCAGTTATAATAATTTTCAAAATTTAAAATCAAGAAATTATTGCAGTATGTTTACTGGGTTGTGGCAAAAAAAAGCAGAAATAACTCTCTCGTGAATAACACCGTATACTATTTTTTGCACGACTTGAGTTCAAAAATTCAAGAAATTGGCTGTTTTTCTTTAATAAAATTTAAAAATTAGCATAAAGCTAACATTCTTTGAAATTGCACCATAGTAACAATAAAAATGTTTGTTGTCAATGAGCCTATCAATGGAATGGGAATGACTTAGTAACGGGAGCAAATATTTGCTCTCGTCGTTAAGTTCATTTCTCTCCCTCGGGTGAGAATTTTAACTTCTGTCGCAATTTTGACATAAGAAAAGTTGATTTTTATTCCCGGCCGTGCAAAGAGTATGTTTATGTTAAAAAACTCTTAAAAGAATCTACTCATTCACTTCCAGTTTATTGTATTTCCGAGGAAATAAAGTACTTACTACAATATTTTTAGTCAAAGTTAGTCAATACTAGTCAAAAATGAAACTTTTTTTTATTCTTATTTAGTCAAAACAAGTCAAAAATGAAGCTTTTCTTTATTTTTTGTTGGGGGAAAAGATATTTTACACTATGGTTGTAATTAGTTTTATAAATTGTTGTTTTTATTAAAGATTTTTATTTACTCGCGCCCCAGAGAAAAATTTCAAGTAAGATAAGATTCCAGGAACATGGAAAACATGTTTAAAAAATTTCATATGTCAAAAAATTTTGACATTTTTTGATATTTGACATCTTTTTATGAGTATTTCATCTCAAAAAATTGCTAGTAATCGGTAACACTTGAGGTAATAAAATTGGGTGATATCTCCAACAAAAAAATTGATACAAAATATTTTTATGATTTCTTTTATTTGAGGACTTTTTGTGTTTATTTTTCTAAATGTAACTTAATTTTTTTAAAACAATGTAATCGATTTTGAAGAGCTAACCTCCAAGATTCTGTTTTAAATTAAAAAACACTTTTTGAAAGGTTTGTTAATCTTTCACCTATAATTTTGTAAATATTTTTAGGAAAAAAAAAAGTTTTTTAATGAGTATTTTATTTTTTACTTATCTTTGCTTTGTTTTTATTTAGAAATAAGTGAGAAATTAAAAAAATTAAATTTTACGTATAAAATTCCTTTTCAATCGTTTACCTACTCAGTCAAAGAAGCTTTCCGAAAATACAAATCGTAATTCATTTCTTAAAATTGTAGTTAATTTTTGTTTTCATTTCTGTTATATACATTTTTTGTATTAATGTTATACCTACTAAAAATGTTTCTCCAGACATCGTTTTAAGGCTTGTATTTTTAAAAGGAAATGTAAATGTGCAAGGTTAGAAGCTCGAATGATGCTGTTTGGAGAATTCAGATCCTTCATAAGTTAAGCAGGTATCTAAACTTTATTTGAAGTCTCTGCTTTATGTATTTATTTTCGATTCAGCATTAAGCAGAAAGTCAGAGCAATATAAAATTTATAGACCGTTCAAACTCCTCAATAAATAATGTATAAAATGTAAAACGTTGGTAAACGGCCGCATATTTACTCACAATAATATAATATCTCTTAGACGAGCCGACAAGAAAGTCTTTCGAATCAGCATAATGGTGATAAATTATGACAATTTTCTGAATAATTTCCAATAGTAACAAGTCTTGCAAAGCAGTTGCACAAGTTATTTGTGCAATTAGCAGGATGCTGGCATACAAAATGCGCATTTTTTTCATAAATGTCGCCGTTTCTAATTTATATCAAAGATTTCGACCTGAGGCAAACCGGATGCAAATCGGTCGAACGTCTTCCGGGACAACAACCGCAGGCATTTTTATCACGCGTTGCAAGATAACTACTTTTGGTATGTAAAAATCCAATCGAATTCTGCGAACGCTATATCGATGTAATTCTGTTTATTAATGTTTTCCCCAAACCGTATACATGGCAAGAAATTGCGAGTGGAGTATATTGTGGTCCCCACGGGCGTTCTAAGTGTGTTCGTGGCGGCTGTCTGGGGACGGCTATTTAATAAATATCCCACACCACCTTAAATATTTATCTCAAATTTGGGAATTGTTCTTTTGCAGTCTCTTCTTTCTTCGAGCTTCGGAAAGGAGTCGACTGCTACGATCAAACGCGGCTTGTTGTGGCAGCAGAGAAAGAAACTCTTCAGTCGTTGGAAGGAGCGATACTTCATCTTAACGCGAGATTATTTGTATTGTTTTCAAAGAGCTTCCGGAGCTGATAAAATATCGGAAATGGGACAGTTTCTCTTCAAAGTCAAGCTGGTTGACATTGAACGAGTCGAATGGGAAAACAAGAAGACTTATAGTATTGTAGCTTTGGTGCTGGGAAGGGATGGGAAAATCTTTCTAAGGACACCTGACGGATTAGAAGACTGGTTTGAGTTGATTGAAGAGTGCATGCTGATGAGCAAGGAAAGGAGGAAAGCACTGAGACATTCACACGATGGAAAACCGAGAGATAATAACAACATCACAGGGTCGTTGGGAGAATGGATGCTTCCTCATCACAAACTACGTAAGATTTTATCTTTAATTTGTTACACTACTGAGCACAAGAGCGTTACCTACAGCTGCAACAAATCATAGAATCAAGAAAAACACGAGTAACGTTTACGTTATTTTTCTTATCGCAGCGTTCAAACATCTTGTAATTTACCTCTGAAAATGAAACTAATATTTGGCTTCAAATAACTTAAAACTTGTAAACTTTGTAAATATTTTATCGAAATTATTTAAAGAATTTCATGAATTTAGTACATAATTATTTTGCAATATCGAGTGAAGAAATTAATGATCCTCTGGCGAATATTTAGCCAACAATTGATTAATTTGTGATAAAGAAATGATTAAAACAATTATAAAAACATTTTTTTCTAAATTAATAGACTTTACATTTTAAATTATTTAGGAAAACAAATAATTTGTCATTTCGTAAAAAACAATAATTAAAATGACCATTATTTTTACTTTTATACCAAACTGTTTCATTTATTTCAGAAAAACATTAGCGTATTAGTCCTTGTCTCAAATTTTAAAATTTATATAAAAATGTCAAGAATATGTAGTTCAACGGGTTAAAACGACAAAATTTGTGAATTAGAAATATATTTAAAAAATAAGGATCGGTTTATAGAGGTCGAATTAAAAATTAATTTGTTGTTAAAAGTTAATGCGTGATTAACCTGTGAATCTGAGCATCTGGTTGGTTTAGTTTGGTCACATGATCAGTTAATATCTGACGTTTGATTGCAATTAACTTAGACCCGATTTCTGGTACGATTAATCTATTAAACCTTGGTAAAAATTTAACTCTTCTATAGTCGCTAATGTAGTGGTGATCTAATTGATGTTATGGTTTAACTGAGGTTAAAATTTATCTCTCCGTTAAATACAGCCTGTTTCAAAACTTGCACTCTAGAAAAAATTCCAAGTAAGATAAGGTGCCAGAAACATGAAAAAAATGCTTAAAAAATTTTATCTTGTAAATGCTTTTTATAATTATTTAGTAAAGGTGCAAAAATATTGCCAATAAAAGCCAAACAATAACGTTAAATTTAGGATACAGCTTCCTTGTTTCCTTTTTTAATAGGTTGCAGGAAAAAACATTGAAAATTATTTTTCCAACAGAAATAAATAGAGTCAAAGTGCAAAATTTTCAAATTTTTATATTTAGAATTTTTATTTTGTTGGTATCTTACCTTACATGACATTTTTTTCTTGTGCGAAAGTTTCGAAAGATGGAGGCGTCCTTCAAAGTTTCAATTAAAATTATATACACTTAAATAAAAGAGAAGATGATTAATTTTTAATGATTTATATTATTTTTGAAAAAGCTATGAATATTGAAAATTGCACAATCTAATTATTTCAAAATGCCATGAAAATTGTTTAACTCGATAAAGCAAACATTTTCTTTTCTGTTATTAATATTAAAAATATTAGATTTTTCAAAAATTTTGCAAGGAAATCAAAAAATTTTGATTGAAAAAACTCAACATTTAGGTACATTTTTGACAGATTCAGAATACTATATAGTGAACTGAAAAAACCTATCAATTTCCGATAACTCTCGCTCTTAAACTGTAAGATTTTTTTATGGAATTTGAAATATCTTATGTCTTTTAAAATTTTGAGTTTTGAAATATTAAAAAAAGCCAAAAAGGTCATTAAAATATTTCATACTTTTGTTTTCCGATATCGGAGCTATTTAAATAAGTGGTGAATCCACAAAAGCATTGTTTCAAGGAAACTTTTGTCCGAAATCTAAAATTTCGAATTTTTTTGCAGCTTTGAGGCAATTACCCACTGACAGCGTAAGACAGGACATAATAAGAAGACGGGAGTGGACTCCTAGTGAAAAGGATTGGGAGCATCCTACCCTCGATAACAGACTGTCTCGTAAGTATTATCAAATCTTTATTATTTTTTAATAACACTGCATTTATTTACTTTTTTTTAAATAATCACTATTTTCTTATTAACATTCTTCTTGCTTCTAACAACACAGCTTTTGTTTTTATTAGGCAGTAACAATACATCCAAAATTTACAAACCAAAGCACTGGAGATACCATCCATTTTCTTTTCGAAAAAGAAGAAAGTAAGTAAATTTAATTTGCTACTGTTCGTATTTTCAGTATCTCATCCAGTCGCTTTTGTGCTCCGATTCGTGCTTATCTCACCCACTTTTATGCTAATAATTACATTTATTATTAATTTCTTAATTACTATAAACAAATTGACATTACCAGATATTTTTTCATTGCACAAATAAAACTTCAACTAGATTTCGCGGTTGGTCAGACGATTTCTTTTTACTTGACTTTCTTTTACTTGTAATATTCAGCGTTATGTAAAAATAATTGCCACGAACCTCAAATTTATTTTATTAAAGAAAAACCACTAAATTTTGTTACATTTTATTATTACGACATTTTATTATTTGGAATTTACTGTATAATGAGCTATAAATTTGAAGTGCATTTGAGGATATAAAAACTCCGCGATTAAATGTCTCGCTTACTTTATGCGATTTCTGTTCAGGTTCGTGTGAAAGCAATTAGGACCTTGTCACAGCGAGTAAAATAAAGGTCATACTTTCCCTTGCTAAGCTTGCATTTTATGCATGGAACATGATGTAATTACTATAACTGCTTCAAGTATAACAGGTGTTACAGTATGGCAGAATTTATTGTGATTTAAGCATATTTTGTGCACTTTTTTCACAATTTGCAAATTCTATTTCAGTTATGTTCTTTACGCTCTTGGAATAATTACTGTTGATTTAATTATAGTGTTGAGATTGGTAAAATGATAAGTGGTACCTGTTCTTATAGCTAGTTATAACAGATCTCCACGAGGCTTTGGAGAGATAAAAAGGCTTAAATTATGCGTTTGCCTAGAACGCTTGCACATAACTGTTAACTTTGCAGTTTCTTTTCCTGAAATTATCATCCAAACGTTATAAAGTTGAACCATAATCTACACACCGTACATAAATGTTAACAACGGTTTCATACAGTAACAAAAAACGCCGGAGAATAAATGAATCAAATTAAATTATTATGCTTGCCAGATGTGCTTCTTTTATTAAACTAAATGAACACTATCGGTAAATAACTTTCAGGAGGTTTTAAATTTATGTCGATGTAAACGCTCATTGTTAATAATTAAATTACTACTATAGAAATTAATATTTACACTAATTGTTAATTTTAATGCTGTGTATTTCGTTTTGAACAAAATGCTTTTACGTTCGAGTAAGAATAAGTTTGAAGGTAAAATTGATTTGTAACTATGACTCATTAACTAGTGAGGCGATTAGGTGAAGAGAAGAAGAAGTAATCAGCATAAAATGGGTTTTCTACCAGATGAGTTTGCAAAAAGAACATTTCTTCATTTTGGTGAAATAAACAAAATTTTTAATAATAATAATAAGAAAAGGAAATTTACAAAAAATACATTTAATAATATTTTAATTTTTTTTTTTAAATCTTTGTTAAGTGTAATTAGTTCATGTTATTAAAAACATTAGTTTATGTTATAAGAAATAGATTTATTTAGCATTTTCAATTACTTTGTTAAGAAAGAACGGAAAGAAGTGTCATTTGTGCCAGAACGTCGTAATAGTGAAAACGAGCAATTTTATTACTTTTTCTTCTGAAAATAAAATGTGTTTCATTGAAATAAAACAATTTTTTACAGAAAAAGCTTAATTTTGACAATTTTGCGCAAGTGAGAATTTTTTAAAATTTTTGTTTATTATTTGAATGAAAATGAAATGTAGAAAATTTCAAGAGACAGCAAAAAAAGTGGTTTTAACGTGCTTTTTTTTAGAAAATGTGCTTTTTTTAGTGCAAGAGGTATTTTTGTATAAAAACTGCATAAAACTCGACATATATTCGCTAGTTCAATAGGTATTCTTATGTCTGTTAATGCTGACTTTAGATTTATCTCATATAACAGTGAAATAATTAAGAGTCGAATATTATGTAGCAAATGAAGTAAATGCCATTTGCACATAAAATGAGGTTTATTTATGGGAAAGTGTCGTTTGTCATAGATGTATCTCTTGTGTATTTAATAAAATGATTTCAAAACGTAATTATTAATTAATTACAACAATGTAAATTTTGTTTGTCTTTTGACATGATGCACTTTTTACAAATTCAAATTCATAAATAAAATATTTTGATAAATTCATCGAACTGTATTTATTAATGTTCATTATGTTTATTGATCATCATGTCGAAATGTTCATATTTTGGTTCCAATATGTCGAATAAACCATTAATGAAATATGCAATACGTTTGATTAAAATGTAAATTTTCTTTTTCCAGTTTTAACTGACATCGACATTAACACCTACGACGATAGCACCCTCGAAGCCCCGTCAATAACTTCTTATCGAATGAATCAGGATGTTCTGTGCATCCAACCTCCGTCCCTTAGAGGAATGGGCTCTTTTCGTTCAACTAGAGAAACTTCGAATTTTTCAAAACGGAATGTTCCTAATGTCCAAGACATCCCATTTATAAAGTTTAGAGGTAAATTTAGTTAATATTTGTAAGAGATATTAAACTGGTTTATTTCAGAACGTTCGTATAGCGATATTCAAAGAGAGGATCGAAGAATGTGGCGAGGTTTACCCAATGATAACCGCAAGTTACATTAGTCATTCAAGGGTGTTAAGCTAGTCATTTTCAAGTCTTTGGCATCGAAATTGCCATTATGTTATAATGAATATTACACAATGTCTTGATCATAGAAATAACTCAGATAATTATTTAGGTTTTTGACATTTATAGATATTAGTCATATACGTATATTGAACAATTATCGATATATTTAATTTTTTGTACAATTTGTCTTGTACTGTTTGATTTAATAATCTGTTAAGCATATAGTCGTTAATTATATTGTTTTGCAAACCAAAGAATGCTTCATTTGTTCTTGATATGAGCTGTTTATAGTATTTATTGTTTTCGTGTTTAGATATGCCTAGAGACAATCGTGAGATGTATTGTTTAGAGTTAGATGTTACGTTTTTTAAAGGATAATTGTATAATTGTTTGAAATAATGAAATAAATTTTGAAAGCTGATTCGATTACAGAAACGTTTTATTTATACAAACATTTAATATGAAAATTAAAATTTTATGACCTACTTTATCAAATTTATTGATGTTTTATAACGATTTTATCATTTTGCTATTGCTTTTGATATACTTACTCTTGTACCTAACACTCTAAAACTTATTTTAAAAGTCATAGATTAAATACATATGCAGAGTGTCTCCACCTAAGACTTTCGAACGAAATTTGAAATGTATGAGTATTTAGTAGCTAGAAATTAATATCGCATTATTAAAACAACCCTAGCCCTTAAAATGTGATTTTAACATGTCTTTTAAATTACTAAATTACTTAAAATCAAATTGTTAATCGCCAACAAAAAATTTTGGTCACTCAAAATTCTCTTTAACTTAAGGGGACCAACCGTCCTGATTTAGTCAGGACATGTTTAGGTTTTTATTGTCTTGTCCTGTTCTACATTTATGTCCTGCTTTGTCCCGATTTAAGGACTAACATACCTAAGTGTGCAATTTTTTGAGATTTTCATTTGCAGCGAAAACCCGAAAACAAAGTACCTTTCAAGTTAAAGTCGTCATTTCTAATGTGCGGTCATTGTGAAAAAATTGAACTAAAAGTAGAAATACTTAAAAATTGCTTATAATGACCAAATTAACTATTAGTTTTTTTAATGTTTGCTGAAAATAAAAGATCTCTCAAAGCAATTCATACAAAAAATAGTTATTCACAAAAATTGGTTTAAAATTTTTACAACCTAATTGACGTATTTATGCTGATTCAGACGAATGGTTTAGTTATTTTTTTTATGTAGAGTTCTATTTTTTTGTGCCTAACAATACAATGATAGTTTCGCTTAATTTTAAATTAAGAAAATATGAGTTAAAATTACTTTTTTTTTATCTGGAGGTAATTTTATTAGGTGATACTAATTGAATCTCCACCTTCTAAGTTATCTATATTTTAAATTTCTTATAAATCAGTTAGCAAATAACAGAGATATTAGACCCAAGTTTTACGTAGAACATTGTGTGTGAAAATTTTTATTGAATAAAATGTAAATTAATACTCAGTGTAATCTTTAAATCATAGCCTTTGTAAAAAAAGGTTTTATAGTGGATTGTTATTTAAAAAAATAATAAAATTTTTATTTTTGAGTAACGTCACATTTTTATAGTAGGTACTCTAACATTCATCAATTAGTTTTTTCAAAAAAAAAAATAGTTTAAGCAAAAAACGCTTGGTTCTATACTTTCTGTTCTCCTAGTATATACAAATCTAATGCATCATCAAAAATTATTATGCAGACTGTCCAGTGTATAATAGTTATTTATTTGACGAGTTTGAGTGTAAATCGGATGCTTTGTTTGATGAGTAGATTTTTAAACCATGTGATAGTTTATCATCTACGAGGTGGAATAAATGAACCGATTTACACCAAGACGAGTTGAATACAACATTTTATTTTTTGAATTTGATTTAAATCTGTTAAAAATAATCTGACGTTTCGTATTGAGAAATGCCTAACAGTTGTCCAAACTTTCTTATATACACAGAGGCTGTTTTTTACCAAATCATATTATTTCAAAAACTAAGCAAAGTCGATCGATAAAAGTTTATTTTAAAAACATCAGCATTAACAGTTGCATTCAAAAATTCAAGAAATATAAGGTGTTTTCTTAAAAAAAACATTATTTTTTGTGGTAGCTTATCTCTGAAACATTCTGTATAGGTACTTACGTAAAAATACTTTCAGAAGATAATGCTGAAGGTCAGGTTTATGACTTGTGGTATGTGGTATAAAAATTTGTAAATATTGTAACATTTACAAGTCAATAAGAGACTTGACCAAATCGCTGGACACTCTGTAAGTCTGTAGCAAGGCATAGGTTACAGTTGGAGACAAAATACTTTGGTTGTCAATGTCACTTGACTGACATTAATAAATTGTAAAGCATGCTTTAGGACTTATTTTTAGCTACTGTCAATCATAGTTGACAAGTTGTATGTACATATTTTTGATAGCAAAATATAATAGTTGTCATTATTTGAAATTGTTATTTATATTAACGTTAAAGCTTGAATTACATTAGTGTCAAAAAAGTGTCGACCAAAGTATTTTGTCTCCAACTGTACATGCATAAAATTAAAAAAAAATTAGCTATCTAACTATTTTGGGTTTGGCAAAATAATTTCATATGTTTATTTATTGCATGAGAAACATAGGTACACTTGGTTGCAAAAAAATCGGAAAATGTCAAAGCATAAAAATGTCAGATTTTTATATTTAGTCATAGTTTGAACATGGCATGATTCTAAAAGGTTAAGTTAGAACTGGCAGTTAATCTGGTAGTAAGTACTCAACTAATTGATTATCTTGATTTGCATTTGTTGCTCTCGGCATTTAAGTGCGGTATTGCAGAAAAAATAATTTGAATGCGACAGATGACAAATTGACAACTAAATTGACAAGGGCAAAACCAATCTAAAGAAAATTCTATTTTCCGTTTTTATTGCAACCAACTGTACTCGTATTCTACATTGCAACTAATTGTGATTTGTACCTAACATTTATATGGTTATTATTTTGTATTTGTTTACAAAAATATTATATTATGATAATTTATATTGAAGTTTCCTACGGATTTTGACATCCCTTGTATATAAATTTATTCAAAATAAAGGTCACATTTTGTGTTTTTTCCACTAGTGTATTGATCGCTGTCCTTAAAGCTATAGTGTCAATGACAGTGAATTTAGAGATGGCATATCAGTGATTCTGACATCTAAATAAATGAAATTTCGAGAATGGAATACAAACAAAAATTTATTTTTTACGTGTTACTGTAACAAATCAATTTTATATTTTGTTCATTGGCATTTAAAAAAAACTAATAGTGTTAATGTTAAAGTTAATAGTGTGAAATACATGAATATAATTTTAAAATTTTGAAGAAGTGAATTACTTAATTCTTGAATATAATGTCATGAAAATTGCATGTATGTGTATTTAGGCGCTTCACCGGTATTGAATTTCTGAATAATAATCTAATAACAAAATCAAACAAGCTTGCAAATGTATTATGTATTTAACTCAATGAAGCAATTTCACTCCCAAACAAAACGTTAGTCTGCATGCAAATATTCCGATGAAATGGATAGTGACGCGTTGCTGGTTGCCTAGCAACATTGTTGTCAAGCACAGGAGCGCATGGAGATTAAGGGTGTCTCAGGCAACACGATTCCCTTTGCAATTCTTTATCAATACGAAAATCGCAATTTTACCATGTGAAAATCAATTTGTAGAGACGTTGTTTTAGAATTTTATGAAACTCTAGTGTACGTTTTATCATAATATGGTAACGGTATACAGTGACATTGTCAGTTTTTTTAAGAAAAAACAATTTATATCGTCATGTATAAATTTTTCATAGGATCAGAATGGACACTTTCAGCTCGCTCTACCTTTATTATGGAGAAACTGACGACAACAGAACGGAACAGAGGTAAGTGCAATTTATTAATTAGAATAATTTGAGTGTGAAAAATTTTGAATTTTTGTGTAATTTAAATTTGGCGCTAGAGCGCGCCCTCTAGGGTTAGTGACACTTAAATAAATTGTGTTCTTGAAACCATAATATTTTATTGTAAATTTAAATATTTAAGGTTTGTAATGAGATAGATAGCCGACATTTTTGTTAATTAAACATTACGTTTGAGGAACATTTTTATACCTATTCTGTATTTAACAACTAGACGAAGATTATTTAGGTACTCAACGAAACCTTTAATTGCACATTTATGAATTTTGGAAAAACTATAAATTTGAAAAATTTGATTTAAATCGAATTCAGTAAAGTGGCGCCACCACCGGTGATTATCCCAATCTGCGACAGCTCGCTTGATGTTTGCTTTCGAGTTGGATAGAGCACTAGGTTTATAAATTCATTGTAACATGTTTGCACCTCGCAATAAAATAATTGTGGCACTTGTTTGTCGTTCATTAGATTAAGTTTCAGTTTCACTGGTTTTAAAATAAAATTTGGGAATGAATTCAAGCTGACAGGTGCATGTCAATGTTTTGTCCATAACCTTGAATGTGACCAATCAGGTCTCGCGCCGCGTTACTTTGACCAATCAGATTTGCCGTAGAGCCAGGGTCAACAAATCCTTGTGAAATAGCCGAGTTTTGTGTCGGCCATGTTGAAAACAACCTTTTCTTCGACGTGTGCTATTTTTTGGTATTTTCACGTGTTTATGTGCAATAAAGGCGAATAACAGTTGTACAGGTGTTGTGTTTTGGTTTTCGGTTAGTTATTTGTGCAGTGCGAAAATCCCGATGGGACTTTTTCACGACGGTTTACGGTGTTTTCATGTAACGAGACCTTGAATAGTGTTTGGCTTCCAAGCAAACTTTTCATAGTTTTGGATACGGCTCAGCATGATTTTTTACGAAACAGGTAAAGTAATTTCCTTGCGCTTTGCTGTCCTGGCCATTTCCGCGAGGAAATTGCTGAAATAGGGCTATTTCGAGCACCAGTGCTGGCTGGAAAGGTTAGGTTAGGTGTTTGTGGGTTTTAGGTACATATGCATGCACAGTGAAATTGCGTTTTTTAACGTAACGTTGTTTTATTTTTGCTTATTGATTGATGATAAAACACATTTTTATTCCCACCCTTGTGTGGAAGTTTTCTCTCTTGTCAGATTTCATCAAGACAATAGGAAAGATAAGACGAAGGGAGAAACAGATACTTCACGTTACGTATGTCTATTAAGGATAGTAATTAGTCAACGATAAAATGTCAGTCGAGCCACGTTTTATTCCGATGCCAATTACGTATGAGGTGACATCAAAATTGGCGCTGCTAAATAGCTAAATACCGAGTGATTAAAAAATCTTACATATTTTCGAAATGTCAAGATTTCTGACAGCATGACAGACGTCAAAAATTTATTTTCCTTCAACAATTCTCAAAGTGTCGTCAATTTTTGATTTTGTGATCAAAAGGCTGACATATTGTCATTCTATCAATAATACGTAGTGATAAGTAAAATATTCCAAATCAGAACTGTTCAGAAATGAAATGGTTTATTATGATAATACAGTGACGTTTTATTTATCTGTCCATTTTGCCACAAATATTTCACAGATTTAAAACATTTTTTTACAAATTATTCAATTTATTTATAAAACCGTAAAGTAACTAAAACATTTTAACAGCTGCTATTCTTTATTTTCTCATTGTTAAGCTTTTCAGATGTAAATATTAACGACTACAAATTAGAAGTAACATTGAAGCAAAAATATGGTTGCATTGTTAACTTTATGTATCATGATTTATGGGCGATTTAAAATATAAGATGTCAGTGTTTTTTGATGTATGGTGTCATAATGGCAGTTTTGCCAATTTATGTTATCTTTTAAATATCGTGTTTTATTATGTCTTGAATGCTCTCCGTTTATTTTATCAAATTGTCATAATTACTTATCTTTTAAAAGTGGTTACTTTTATACAATGTGATCAAGAATGTATGAATCTGTTGGCAATCCTGACTTTTAATTTTTAAAGGATACCACTTGATTAACAACAATTTAACAATCTTGAGAGGTTTGCGTCAAGTATTTGTCAAGCAAAACGGTATCCGGTTGCAGTGTTACAAATTATTAACAAAAAGACTTTCAAATCTGTTGCCAACGTAAACAGTCCTAAATGATCACGCTGTATTATTTAGCAATTAAGATTTTAGGTTGGAGAATAACGAGTTGGGTCATTTTTTAACAAATTTATCGTGAGGGTTGTAATTATTTCTATGTTGGTACAATAAATCTTGTTCCTTGAAAATTTGCAATGTTATAATTTGAAAAAATTCTCATGCCATTATGTATTTTACTTAGTACTTACTGACAAGAAAATTATCAGTTGTTTACACTTTATTTTGTTTTATACTTACATAATTTTGTAACTCACGCTATTTTAATTTGTGAAATTTACGTTATCTGTTATGTTATAAGAATAAAACTGTTGCTAGAAGCAACAGGAAAAGTAAAATTGCTTTTTTGGTAAGTTTTTTGAATTTAATTTACCCTTTTATAATTATTATGATGTGTTGAATTATAAAACTAGGTCAGTAGTTGATCTCTAAAACTGGTTTTGAAGATTTCGTTTTAATCAGTTGGTAAATTTTTTGTAATTGTAGTAATTTTTGTTTAGTAGTTATGATATTTGATGATTTTATTTGGTCATGATGTCATTCACGGTTTTTATTATTACTACAAAACGTTGAGTAAAGAATAATGTATTCAAATTTTTCAGTGTCATAAGCTGGTTGTTTCATGAATCGCTAACAGTAAAAATGAAATTGTTTTGACTGGTTTTGTAACGTAAAAAATGCGTGTTAACTGATGAGACGGCAAAGTATTGTCAACATAATATGTATATGTATTAGATTATAAACTTTTCTGCTTCTGTTTTGCTTTCATTGTGAAAAAGCAACTTATTGAGGAGTAAATGTCTCATTGAATACTCTGAAAAGTTACGAAATTACACTATTAAATTACTAGTTTTTTTGACTTGAAGTTTTGTATAGTTAATTTTATTATAAAATTTCGAGTTTTTCGACGTTACGGTGACTATCTTTAAATTTAATAATCACGTTATTGCCTGAACAGGAAGCAGCGCTATATTCAATGTTAACTTTTTTGCCATCACTTGGGTAAAATTGATTTGTTTCGGTATTTTCTTATTAAACTCTTTAATCTTGATTTTTATTCATTTTATTAAATTTTTGATGAAAAATTCAAAACTTAACTCTTACAATCATCATTGATTTTGTGTTTTTTTTTTAGTCACATATATTTGAAGGTTCAATGCTTGATGTTGACGATGATAAGATGATATATTATTTAAGTATCGTTATGAAAATTTGGTTTGGCGCCATTAATGAAACTGTAAATTGAAGAAAAGGAAAGTTACATTATTCTTTAATTTATGCACAGAGGGTATGAAGAAAGTGTATGTACCATCGAAGGAGTTCCCTTTAATTATGCAACATTAAGTGAGGAGGCAACTTTTTCTGGTGGCATATAATATGTATCATGATGTTTAGTTATTTGAGTAAATGTTGTACCTCTTGTAATTTCGAATTTATTGCGAGACTTTCTCAGCCTCCAGCGATTGTAAAGATGTGTGTCTAAAAGCTTCTTAATTTTCTTTTAAAAGAGTATTAAATGTTTGCTAACAAAAGCAAACATTGTGTTACTTTATAATATATTTGATCGTGGGTTTTATAAGCTGCAAGAGGTAAAAGTAATGGAAAATCACGCATGTAAGAATTTTAACCGAATTCAAGTGTTGGAATACAATGGAATTGTCTTGTCCTTACATTTTCGACGTAATCTAAATGGAAAAATCGCGAATTTACACTTTTTACTTGGGATTGTAAATTACGTGCAATTTTTCATTCTTGTTTGATGAAATCATGCCAATTTTAGGGCGTAAATTTTAATTTTACGCATATCAGATCACAACAAAAGACGAGAAAATAAAAATTATGCTAACATTTATTTTGCTTCTGGCACTACCATTATTTTCATTAGTTCACTAATAAAAATATTTGTATTTGAAATTATGCTGTGTTTAACGATTTTTATCGTTGTTTTTATGTTATGACCTAGTCCTTTGGTAAATATTTATGGATGTGTGTACGTAAAATATCTGCGAAATTGAAGATTTTAATTACACACTCAGGTGTATTTTTGTTTGGAAAATGTCAAATGCCGCAAAAATTGTTGAAGCATTTTTATAGAAAACACTGAAAAAGTTAAATGAGTGGAGCTTTTTAAAAACTGTTTATTCGTTTTTGTTTTTTATGATTATAACATGCAGCATCACACACTACAAATTATCTGATTTTAATTTCCTGACATGCAAAACCTTCATGCACTCAACGGGTTATATCTAGAAAGAGTCGCGCAGATTTATTGTTGTCGATTTTTTCGTATAGTGAATTTTATTTTTAAATGTGGCGTTCTCGACAGCACAAAATTCTTTTGTTCGAAACGAAATATTCAAATTAAAGCATTAAGTTACAAGATAAGCAATATTAAAATGCTTCTACGTTGTTTGTTGTCGGAGATTTATTCGATTCACCCTTGAGCTGATTTTGAGAAATAAGAAATTAGTTTCGTGGTGATTTTTTCCCTAAATAATGATGGTAACAAGAATGTGGTAATGAAATCGAAAACGGTAATAACAACCAGCTTAAAAAAAGTAAAAGCTGCATTTAGCCCACGCATTTCCATTTACCAATAAGGCATGTAACATCATCTTCATGTGCGTCGGTCGCCCATATCTGTCTCGCTTAATCTCGTCGGCAATAGAACAGGTGAATTTCTTCACGGTTGAATAATTTTATCAATGATAAAATGGTTATTGAGTTTCCGGTGGCTATTATTCATTTGACAAAGATCCCGTTTGAGGAAGATGGCCAAGAGTGGGTCGTCGCGACGCCACGAGCCGGCTTTTTACGGCGGCCCTAACCTATCCCATGGTCTATTGTGTCTGACGTTTGATGAGGCCATCACACTCGATTTATGACCCCCCATAACGACATGAACAATTTTAATTGCATTTTTCATTGGTTTCACCATTAATCCGCCGTGAACTCTCGTGTTTGTTGTTTTATTTGTTGTTGGACTCTGGCGGTTATTTTCAGAACGAACAGATGTATCAAATTAGCAATGTATTTGAAGGCCGCAACGATTTTAAAACTAGAATCCATTTAGTCGTGTTCGGAGAAAATGCATTTGAAATTGTATAGTGGCCACAAATCGATAACATCAACACATTGTATAGAAAGAAAAAACAATTTCTTGGTGTAAGGGATCTCGAAGGGATAAGGTTTCTTGTGTTTTGTCGGTCGGTATGGTAAATATGCTTTGAATTCAGTCGAGGAAAGTGTTATCCATTTCGTTCTTGTTTCCTTGGATCACTTGTATGAAGTCGGTGGTGAATTTGTGGTTTTCCCCGTCATTACATCGCCATGGAGATCGGTCCCTAACAACCGCCAACTTTTACTCTTCGAATAAGCTCTAAATTGCTTGTGCCATTTGCAAGCAATAAGAAAATTAAAAATGTCACTCGAGGAGTTTGAGACGTCAGATGTTTATATAGGTTGAGTATTAAAGACGAGGACGATCTTTGTAACTTCTATTAGCGGGTGGTTTTTTATAGGATGACCACTCCAACAAAGTAAAATAATTTGCTTGGTTGTCTCATTTACAAAAAACTGATTGCAGCAATTACATCATCTTTCGAAATAAACCCATTACCTGTAATAAGCGATCTGTTAAGTATATTTTGGAAGAAACACTCATTTAAGGTTACAATGCAAATTTAATATAAGGCTGGCATTCAACGTTTTAGTCACGATTGAAATCCATGCCACAATGTTAATGTTGAAGATTATGATCGGACTCGACCAAAGAATGGATCGATTTTTTTCGATAGGATCTCATTTGCAGATATATACATAACGGTATGCGGATTGAACATTAGAAAGATAATTTGATTTGATTTTGTTTCACATCGTACGTCAATTAGATAAATAACTGCATGGAAGTTGCGTAAGCAATATTTCTCGTTTTTGTGTATTTGTATCTGTGTTGCAATGCACCTTTCTAATGTTTGTCGCCCAATTTTGACTGGCTTCTGGTTTTTCCACTGACATCACGAAAGCTCTGTTATTATTTCGAAATCAGGAGGTATGTGTGCATTGTGCCGTTGTAAAATTTTTAACAAGACAGAATTCTTATATCGCCAAAACGGCTACTTAAAACAATTATTTATTGTGATGGTAGTAACCGCTAATAAACAGCAATTTTTGCATATTAAGTCGATTGGGGTGCATAAATACATAATTATGTTGTTTTTTTGTCTTTTAATTCGTATTTTGGCTCTAGTGTAAAAATTGTTTATGTTATTAGGGTTTAGGAAATTGTTTCTTTATTTTTTTTTACAAATTTTTTATAAAATGGAAGTCAGTCAAATTTTCTCGGCGTGTAAAGGTTGTGCGCAGTAGACTTGGTGGTTAAATAAACTACATATGTGCCAAAAAATTGCAGCACCAAGAAGAAGTGAAGGTACAAAGCCAAAATTTTTAAAGTAGATATGCCTTTTTAAATAAAGAATTAACTGATTTCAATTTGGGGAAAGACTAACAAAAATTAAAGCAAAAAAATAATAACGTGTGTTACGTCACCACGGTTTACAATACATTTCTCTTATAACGCGCCGGAGTATCCTTCGAATAAGGTGATCAATTTCTTCTTGTGGTATCTTATTCCAAGCTTGCTGCACATGACGGTGTTGTGGTAGACATCCTCTTAAACGTCGACCTATGATGACATGTTCGATTGGTTTTAAATCTGGAGAACGGGCTGGACAAGGAAGAATTTCTACTTCTGCTTCTTGTAGAAAGTTTCTACAAATTTTGTTGGAAAAGTACCCCAAGCTATTCATTTACAGAGAACAGGTCTAAGAATCTTTGTCGATGGGCATTTAATCTGCCGCCGATTTGTATCCAATACCAATTGGAACCTACATTACAGCCGCCATGGTCACAAACAGCAAACTCCATAATATGCCTTTCTCCGCTTCTCACTATTACTCGATGATTATTTTGCCACAGACAAAATCGTCACAATGATCGATAGAGTGAAGCCCAATTCGCCCTCTTACAAAGTCAAACAGTTGCTGAAAACGCGTGTCTTCTCGCAATTCTAGGCAGTATCTTAGATTATTACTATATGTTTCTATACTGATACCAAATGCTTATTCATTGCAATAAAACTCTAAACAAAAAACCGAAGTTGTAGGATGTTTCACTTTGAACTTTTTATCATAGTCTTCTACTAAATAGTATTTGGTAAAAATTTTGACTTTGCAACTTTATCCCTTCTGAGTGCTGCATTTTGTGGCATGTAGTTTAGTTTCAGTTCAAATGTAAGTAAGTGAGACCTACAGGGTGATTCAAAAGTGTCGGACCATCTCATGGGTGGTGATAAAAGACATCCATTGATTTAAAAATTCCTATGACAAAAAATAAAGCTCTTCAAAGATTAGATTTTGGATTAAGTTTTTGTTCGTTCCGATTATGTAATCTTGAATTTAGTTAGCGGAAACGGCAGAAATGAAGCAAATACGTGTTGAAAAAAATCACCAGTTTGTGTCTTATGGTGTAAGAAACATTTAACAAACTAGCAAATTCAACAATAAATTAAATCTAACAACCCCGGAATTAAAAAAAACGAAGATACCTATGTGATAATATAAAAATTGACAGTTGTTTTTTTTTCAAAAAAATGCTTGAAACAAAAATTTGAATTCATTGTTATGCTTAGCTGAAAGTCTTTTTAGAAATAAAATTTGTAACTTGTAATTTTATGGAGTAAATAAAAATTAGGGGTGGTTTTTGAATTGATTTATAAGTAGTGTTTTTGTGGGTTATAAGTAAAAAATCTCGTTGACCTGGCCACAAATGGCAAATTTTAGAATGTCCCTATTGCATATTATCTTAATAAATTTTGTTTACTTAATTCTGAATATATGCCTCTTTTGTTTGCTAATGGTTTTATTATGTACATGTTTGTAATTTTTCATTGGCTGGAGCGTAAATTTTGTCAAAATAACCGAAGACCTCATAGAATATTTATCTCTTCTTTCACGTAACTAGTTCATTATATCGTCGAAAATGCGATATGAAGGGCGTCATATTACCACTGGTATTAACCGACCGGTGTCGGAAGTCATATTATTATATATGACTCTGGTCGTGTTGCACGTGCCATATTGCGTGCTGTACGACGGGCTGCTGGACGTCCGGCGTCCACTATCCTGCAGTGGTTCCGAATCGGCCTTGTTCGGTCCTTCACCGGTTGTTACCCCGTATTTGACGTCGCCGTTTCCAACACAGCGGATTGCCAGTCGCAACGATGCCTCTAATTCTTGAGCTAATTTGGATTACGACGTTTCACTCGATAAACACGAAGGGGGATGGAGGCTTAAAACACTTTAATGAAAACACACAGGACTCGGTTTCTCCTCCTATTCGAGCTGCTCAGCTTAAACGAGGATTCTAAAGGGTAATTGATTGTTAATGATGAGGAACACGACTAAGGTCTCAAGAAGGCTGTTAATGGCACGTGGTGAATTGATCAACTAAATCGGTTCTGCATTCAAATGTGAATTTGAAAACTACGACAATGGGTAATGTGTTTTAAGAGAAATTAGAATGATGTAGATGTGTTTCGAGTTGAATAGTTAGCATGACGAGTCCATCAAAATCAACTAGAGACATAACTAGTTTACTATTATGACGTTGGATAACGGACCAACTGATTTTATGGTGTAGTTGTCTTGTGCTAGCAGTAAATAAATGTCTGACTGGATTTGTAACATTTTAACAGCTCATTATGTCGCATTAAGATATTTCAATCCTACTACTAGTGCTTTTGCTAAGGACATTTTGATAAAAGGTTCAATTTTGTTCGTTTAATTACATTACAGGTAGATATTTTAGCACGGATAATTAAAAATGTAGGTATACAAGAAGCATAGGACCACTTTTTATGTCTTTAGGTGTACGCACTCATATGTAAAATGTTGTTATGCCTTGAAACGCAAAGTATACCTACTTGGTGAAATTTTTATTTTTAAAATCGAAAATTAATTACATTTAACAATAGGATAAGTAGGTTTTTCGGTAAACAGTTGTTATTAACAATAAAAAACAAAATGCTTCTTAATCCTAGAGCACAGTCATTTAATTACACATGAAATCGAAATAAGGGAATCGAGCATGATAGTTGATTTATTTTCTAAAATGTAGAAAACACCTTTTTTTGTTTTGTTCTATTTCCAATATTTTTTGTTAAATTTTTTCGATTACAATTAGTAAACAAATTTTGTTTCCGTCTTCTGTAATGCTTCTAGAGATTTTTGACTCTTTTCGTTATTACGAAACTATCCGACTAGCAATTATCACCATATGCTTTTTAACATTTCAAGCGCTACCGAACATTTGCACAGTCTGTTGTAATTACGTTCAGAAGGAGCTCTCATCTACTCATAAAGGGTTACTCTTTAAAGATGGTGGAGCACACATGTTTGGAAAAACAAGTTTTGCAGTTCTGTTTTAAAACTGCTTTTTGGAAATTATCTTTTTTGATGCAAATTTTTGCATATTTAAATTGTATACCTCCTTTTTATAGTAAGGATTTACAAAATCACACACGTTACGGCGAGTTTCTGAAGTTTACTTAAATACCGCTGTTTGCTTTCTCGGATGGTTTCTAACCATCAACACCAAATATTGAAAATGACTCACGGCGGTTTAGGTTGTGGATAATGTCTGGAAATTTCTTCTTGTACCTTCTTCATAACGAAAGATAGGTCAAATTGATTGAAGAGCCCCTTGAGCGATCTTATTTTAATAGTCAATTACTCGGTAGCTTTAACTACAAAATACTTAAGATATAAATTGTGAAGCTTGTAGTTGTTGGATGGAGAGGTAGATTGGGAACAAACCTATCAAATTACCACATCTAGTAACGATGTCTATTATTACATAGTTATAAAGATTAATTGTTTCTGTAGAATAAGGGGCATTTTTATGGAATACTGTTATAGTTATGTAGTTTATTTTTCAAATTCTTTATCGATTGTCTAACGTTTTATTTTTAAATCAGGAATATGAGTACTTTTACTTTCGTTGCACTGCAACGCTTCTGTTAACCTGGGCGTAATTATGTTGTTTACGATCTGAACGTTTCAAGTGCATCATTTCTGAAATTTGCATGGTTTCAGTTTTTCTTCATATGTAAACCAATGTCCCTTTTCTTTTGATGTTTATGCCAAGAGGCACCTGTGGGCGATGCAGTTGAATGCACTTGCTAAGTGATATTTTAAAATATAATTTCTAATATTACACTTGTTGGGAATTTATTCTCATTCTCTAAACATCTACATGAGTAACTGTTGTTTTGATGTCTTTTGTCACACGTTAGTTTATTGAAAGCGTTATTAAATGAAGGTTGCAGATTGTAAACTTTATGACAAATAAATTGTCATCATCATGCGTAACATGTTGGAAGAGCGCAAATTACAAAGTAATTAGATTGCTTTTGTGCTCGTACCTAGAACTTGTTTTTCAGTATTAATTTTAAAATTATAATAATTGTACTTTTACAATCTGTTGGTTTTATTAATGAAAAGTAAAAGTTGGAAAGCACATCAATAATTCCTTGAATGAATGATTCATTCAGCGAATGGTGAAAAATAGCATTAATTTAGTTGGGAGTTTAATCAACGAAACAAGGATGCTTTAAACGGTGAAAATGCATTCTCTTCATTATTAACATTATCTTTTTGTGGTCTAGCACTCAACTTCATCAAGCTTTACTTTATTTTAGCGTTATTTGGTGTAATGTTTGGAGGGTCAGAGATAATTTTATGTCTGGTTAAACAAAAAGAAAATTTTCAATAGCGCTATCAGATGAGTGGTGTTGCTTTCCATTGTCTCCGTTACATTAAATGTGTCGCTGAGCGCACATCTTGTAATTTATTTTATTGACCGGATGCTATATTTTTACTGAAAGTCAAATGAGAATGCTATTCGCGTTGGCAAGTACGCGAAAATTTTTCTAATGAGTTTATTTTGGTGAACTTAATAAGTCTAATGTTAGGGAAAACAAGCAGAGGTCGTGTAATTGTATCTTTTTTTATTTAATTCCAGATAAATTGTGTTTTCAATTACATGGTGGAAAAAGTAATTTATTTCAACGACGAAGGATGCAGCTACAAGGATGTAACGCTTAAATATATCCTCTCTTGGAAGTGTATAAAAATGTTGAACCACGGGGTTCTCAACTCGGTTCGTGGGTGGTATACCACACTGGGAAATGGGTTAAAGTTGCACGGTTGATGTATGTATGACATTGTGTCGCAATATCTTTACTTCCCCCTAGGGATTCGGACACTTTTTTGTGCTTTGTTTCCGGGGTAGAGACTCAAACTATTTCATGTGATTTATTTATTGATCGAGTGGAGTTGTCATAAAGTTTGTAAAGTTTTTATTTGCGTTGGCTTGAATCATGTTTTTTGGTTTTGCTATATTCGGACACGTCCAGATTTAAATTATCGAGTGGGCATAACATTTTGCGCATAATAAAATGTTTTATGAAAAACCGTTTAGCACGCGATCAGTTTTATTCAGCGGCACAGGGATTTATTAGTGGGTTAGTAGGACGTCCATGTTATTCATTATCGGCATCGAGCGGCAAACACCTGATTTTATACAAAAACCAAATGTGTGATTTATATATAAAACGCTCTGTGATTTTTTTAGTATCTTGAGATGAACAGCTTTCAGACGGAAAATAGAATGTTCAGTGAGGTAGCAAATGATTTTTTCTACACCATTAGATGATGTAACAGATGGTAAATAAAAAAATTGCATCGGGAAATTGAAATTCATACGTGATGATTCACATACAAAATTTTCTACTGGGTTTTTGTAACAATCAAACGGATTCCGATCAGGGACAAAGACATTCCACAAAACCACAGTAATACACCTGCGAAGTGGAAGTTTATCTACGATGCCTTGACACAGCTCTGTGATTCTTACAGACCTTGTCTGGTAGGGTCATCAGCTTTCGCAAGTTGAGTTAATCAAAATTTTTGTCGTTCTTTGCTTCATGCGGGATAATTTGGGAGACCCCTATAATTTTGGACGGATTGGCCCCGATGCCAATTTGCATGTAATTGTAACAGAGAAGGAAATAAAAGCGTGGAATAAATTGAAATAAGCGGCGCATTACCGTGTATACAGGAGGTTCGACCTAGCGACGCCGATTGCATTTATGACCAACCCTCATAAATCGACACGTAATTTAATTTTGCCTATTAATGTCAGGGTGGTTATTGTTGTTACGATACTTGTCATCGAGAGCTCGAGGGAATGAAAAATTCGGTTTTGATTTATTAGACTGTTATTGGATTGTTATTGTAGGGTAATGAGTTTATGCACTGGTTTATGCATTGGATTGGAAGGATAACCTATTTATTTAATATATGACACTAATGATACTATCCAGAGTAAATCAAGTAATAGAGTTCCGGGTACTGGAACTCATTTCCGGTATTGAACGCTGAAAAGATTATAAACAAGTCCAGAGTTGTATTTCGATTAATGAAAAGTTAACGGCAGTAAAAATGAATTGGTGTAACATATTTAAATAGTTGAAATGCAGAAATAGAGCAATATCATCGAAGCAGGTCATGTGAAAAGAGTGAAAGTCATTGCCACGTCTCTTTTGCTCCTACGAATGATTACGTGTTATCCCTCCTTTTCTCTTGTTAATGGAAAGATGATGTAACAACTCTTACTTAACATTGTTCTTTATCTAACGTTTTGAAAGCTAGAAGCGGTTCTGGTGGACATTTTTAGTTTTAAAACTTAAATTCAAGGATGAACGATTTTTCAAATATTAATTTTCTTTTTTTCTAATATGGAATGCAGTTACCTACACTAAACATTATTGTCACCTAAATCAACATTTTCATGGAGAACAATAATGTGACGGCTTAAAATATTTTTTAATAAAAATTGATGATTGACACAAATTGATACCTTTGTATGACAGTGTATTTGTAAAAAAAAGTGGTGTTTTTTTACTAAATAATAAATTTTGCATAATTACTACAGAATTTTTACGTAAAGACATTGCAATACATACTTATTTGTGCTCTAAATAGTTTTAATTAGAGTTTGTGGTTTTATATATTAAAATATAAATAAGATTTTAAAATAATATGCGAAAGCTTTCACTTTAATTATTGTTTAGTTTTGATCCAATATTGGTTATTTACTTTTGCTAAAAGCGATTCAATTATCAGTGGAATAGAAACTGCACGCTCATAAAAATTTTATAAGTAACAGAGAGTTAGTAGTCTTGAGATTTTAGCGTTGTTTGATATTTATTGTGTAATAAAAAAATGTTGGCGGTTATGATATCGTGATCTTTCATGTTATGTGATACTGATAACAGTTTCATTGTTTAATGGTATTTTAGTTTCATAGTTTTCATACCTACTAAATAATCTATTGTATTTGTAAATACTTGAATATATTTTTCTGAAACTAAAATTATTATCTATAGAGCAAATATTGTCTTTTTTCTTATTTTAACAGAGTTTAGTATCACATTATAAGTAAATTTGTGGCAATTGCCGGAATTTTTTTCGATGTTTTAGCCTTTAGTCCGCTTGTTGAAAAAGATTGGCTAATCTTTGGTTTGTTATACGAAACAGGTTAAAAGGCTTTTAGCTTGATTTAATAAATACTAATAAGCATTGTATTGCTAAAACATTAAATATACATGCTTGGATGATTCATTTAACAATTCTAATTATTTCACTTTCATTTTAAGGAATTTTCGAGTGATAAAGTGCTCGTAAATTTTGGATCAAGCGTGTGTTGTCTTGATCATTTCTGGGAATTACCGTCTACTTGTGGCCAGTTGATTGACTTTACAAACGTGCCAAACTTCTAACTACCGTACATAAATTTCAACAGTCGTTTTTCATCAACTGTCGTTCCCATATTTTAGAACATTAATAAAATTGAAACGAAAATTAGCTCAATAACACTGACAATTTTTTCAAACGTAGTTTGTTCATGGTCAGATTGGCTGTTTATTGTCAGCTCTATTTTTAAAAATGGAATTTAAAATGTCCTGTTTTCAAGAGCATGCAATAAGCACTGTCAGACTAGACATGCATAGTAAATGTTGAATCCCAGAAGCGTCACCGAAGTGGAAAGGCTGGCACTTAATGAGGTGTGGAACGTACTTCAGCAACACATCGAAAGTGAGAGTGCATCATAGTTAGCATCACGTGTTTGCCAAAATAGCGAGAAACACATTCTGGCATAGAGCCATCATCCTCGTTGGTGACTTACGAAGACCAATCGGGTTTTTCAATTTAAAATTCATTGTTCTTTGTGTACGTATTGACAAGATAACAAAGTAATTATCATTAAAAACAAAGAAAGTTTAAAAACCAGGTGTGAAAACAACAAATCTCAATTCCGAAAAGTAATTAAGTTGGGTAATTATATTGTTCAGTCCGCGCACGGTGATTTTAATATTGAGTAAGGTGACGTCAGTTCATAATTCGCAGCATTATATTAGTGTTTATCATGGTTATTTTTTTAATTGTTAGAACTTGGGGCTAATTACCATTTTTATCTTCTTAATTTCCGGTTGAGTTGTCGAAATTATTCAAGTTTTAAAAAGCGCAACTGACGATTTCATAATTTTCAGGCAATTATGGTGATTTTTTTTAAACATATAATTGTGTTGCGAAATAAATGCAAAGCGTGGAAGTAAAAGAGGTAAACAATATTTATAATAGAGTTTACGAATTGATTTCTTGGAAAAATTATCATACTTTGTTTAGTGTGATGACTGTAAAAAGTTGGGTATCCTATAGTCTATCATTTACAATGCTTACTTGCAGTTTTTTTTCAAAACAGTTTCATGAATAAAAATAGGTGAGTCTTTTTCAAAGTGGTGTTAATTTTAAAGATACTGGAAACCTGTTGGCGTACCAACCTATAAACTACGAGGATTTCCATGTTTCTGAATATCTAAAATACCAAACGAGTTTGTATCTCCATAAAATATATTACCGATATGTTCGTGGCATGTTGCTGCTTGTTAATGCATCTAATATGCATTCTGCAATAACTCTTTTCACAAAGAAACGTCTCGTTTCAAGTATTTTTTTAGTGGAGTTACACTTATTTAAGAGATTAATTCAATTAACGCCTCTTCTGTTAAATTGCTTCAGTAAGCTTCGATAAAAGGTTTTCCAGACATATTGATCACGAATTAAGGGATCGTGTGTAACGGTACCGATCGAGAGTTTCGTTCCCAAATTATAATGAAGTTTGTTTGTGTTTGTACTGGTTGATTTCAATTTGTTACACAATAGAGAAATTACTAGTTGTGCGCACAAAGTTTCTTAAAATTCTGCAATGATGCTCTTGTTCCAGCAATCTAATTAATAGTCAGGATAAATATCATGTCTCAAACAATAAATTCTAACGAACCTACTCTCATATTATATGTATTAATGATAAATTAGTACGTCTGTTGAATTTGAAACCACAACATTTGTATGTTTGAATTTGTCTCGGGACGTGATTGAGTTGAAATCTTCACAAAATGGCAGACATATTTTAAATTTTAAAAAATTCACTCTTAATATTCAGAAGGAGGCGACTAATATTAAAATTTTATGTCGGCATGAACTTTTTCAATAATTTTACATGGTAGAGGCAATGGCGACAGTTTTGTCAAATTAAAACGTATTTTCGGTGGTAGGACTCTTAAAACAAGCACACTTTATTTCAGATTCTAAAACAACTAAGAACAAAAAACATCTTGAGAGATTAAAATAGAATAGTATTTTTGTATAATAATAAAATACATGAGTAATGAAAAATTACTTTAGTGCCGAGGTGCATATTAAATTTTTTCCAAAATTGCAGATTTGGACAAAATTTTTGCAAAACAATTTTTGGAGGTTAGGATATTATTATCATGACAGTTCACAATTGATAGTTTACTTCAGTGTGTCCAGTGATTTCTCGCTTCAATAGCACTATATCGTCTAGAAACTGTGTTTAAATGACAAAAAAATAGGTGTAAAATTAAAAACTAATTTCATAAGTAGATACACGTTACAACTGTAGGATTATATCTTTATCCCATGTTACCAGTTCTAAGACAATAAATTGACAACACTGTTTATTAATGTTTGCAACTCACAGTTCACAAAATTGTCGTATAATGAACTACTTAAGTGCCGATTTTAGACTTTACTGACGATTTTATGTAACTTTAGTGGCGATTTCGGAAAAAAGTTATTTATTTCTATTATGCTTCTGACAAATGGAAAATTCACATTTCTGATGTAAACACGAAACAACATTTGGTGTTGTGTATCTGGCGGATCTGCTTTACATTCAAGACTTCAAACCACTTAACATAAAATGTCATTTGTAATTTCAGCGGTAGTTGAACATCTTCCGGTTTGTTGTGTGTTTCAAGTAGCCAAATGTAAACAAAATTCCGCCAGTTTTTCCTTCACATACTAATTAAGTTCTTTTCTTTCTTTCCAACTTAAGTTTTTTACGGCTTTTGTTCTTCAATATTTATTTCAAGTCTTTAGGATGTTATGAGGGGGTTTATTAAAATTTTTATGATTCTTCATGTGTTATGCCTAAGTATCTAGGTACGAGTTTTTTTGAGGTCTTCAATGATTTTGTGTAAAAACTAGTATTTTTGAACGATCGATGATTGTTTCAAATTATAAATTTAAATTGCTTGCCCTTACCATATTATCATTGAGATAAATGCCTCATAATCAATTTTAGATCTTATGTCTTATTTACATCTGTTAAAATTCCGATTCTGGTTTTGTCTTGGTTTGAACATTTTTCTCAATGAATGTGCATTTTTTATCAAAATTTTATTCACCCTTTAAAATTTTTTTAAATATTTAACACATATTTGGAAACATAATAAAGAATTGGTCTAAAATTTGGAAAAACTAGGCCTATTTGTTTCAAACGTTGATGAATAGGTACATAATTGCGTACAAAAATCCAAATTCATGTGCTTGTCTTTATTTGGAAACGCACGCTTATAACGTAGCCAACCTTCACCTGATTTTACCAACATGAAGTGCAACAATGTACTGTCGCAATGTCGTGGTTTAATTTTTATAATCGCCTTATGACATAAAATTTTATTGGAGTTAATTGGAAAAAGATCGTGTTTTGTTTGAAATCACTTTACATAAATTAGAAAAACGTTTTGCGTAATATGAAAAGACAGTTGTTGTATACTTTAAGAATCTCAACGATGGGTCACCCACTTAAAAAAATTAGTCGAACCTTGACTCAGATTAAAATATATCAGTGTCAAGACGGCACGATTTTATGATTCAATGATCCAAATCCCTATACAAGTTTTTGCGGTTTGCTATTTTATTTATGTTGGCTGAAATGGTTGACTAAAGCACTCCGGAGCTCCAAGTCTCGATGGCCCTCTACCGGCGCGTTTCAACGAAACGAAAAGCGAACATTAGTCAACTTGATGTTGCCGGAGTTGGTGTGTGAGATGTGAACCGTTCTCTCGAACCGGATTACAGCATTCAAAACAATCTACTTTTATATGAAACTGTGTCGCTATATACGTGCAATACGTCGATGTTAATTGGCTTCTATGTGTCTACGTTCAATTTTAAAATGTAATCATTTTTAAGTGCTGTTCGTGTTAAAAAAAAACTCAGATCAGTGTACAAACATGTATGTGAAATGTTTGCGGTGTTTCAATGAAAACCACCCCATTAAATAAAGTTTAAAGTTGAAGATCGCAAGGATTCTTTGCATCTGCGCATGATCAAACACATGCCTTGCATTGACACGTGTGTTTTGTCATTACAGGACGGAATTCTGTAGGGATAGCGATCAAAGAAGAAAAAGAGATGAATTTAATGTGGGAGATGCGGTTAGTTTAAATTTGTTGCCAAGAAATGCAAAAAATTTCAAGGGATGATATTTATGTGTTGTTTATTGCACTGCTGAAATTATGAGTTTTAACGAGTTGAACGGCAATCATCTTTCTTCAATTGAACATCGGTTTAGGCACTTATGTAAATATAAACTGAATATTTATAAACATGTCTGGCGTGTTTAAATTAACTTAAAAGGCTAGGTCAGTTTCTAGTATCAGTTAATTTTTCTAAGGTTGAGATTTTTCAGAAAAAAATATTTTTCAAAACAGACTCACCGCGTTTTCTATTTGGACCGTTCCACTTTCGACGCTTATTTTTATTTATTTTGATCCTTGAGCCAATAATTTTAATTTACTTGTTTTGTATTAAATTGACGCAAATTGTTCGCAATTAAGACAAAAATTTGCTAGAAAATTGACATATGAGCCATTGCTTTGGTATGTGCAGGTGCGAATGATCCTTTGGAAGAAAAATCCGTCATGGTTAATGTGCAACAACTATCGTCAAGGTCTTTTTTTGAATGTGTGTTTAGTGCAACTTAAAAAGTTTCTCCAAGCTGAAATTCCTCGTGTGCCATCATCCTTTTTAAATTGAAAACTTCGTGCTTGTGTTCAACTGATTATCTATTAACAGATAAGTGCAATTGATTGCATTATGTGACGTTGTGGTGTGCATTTCGTTTCACTTCTTCATCTAAAGAGGATTTTCAAACTGTTTTATACGAAAAATAACCAGAGAGCCGGGGACGGCCCTCACACTCCTGTGGAGTTGTTTAGGCAAGATTTTTCAAAGGCAGAGGCGGCGGCTGGTCCAAGTGTCTTTCTTGGTTCTTTGGATCGGGCCGATTATTTGCCGCCGCCTCCAGCCGCATCGTCGCCGCCATCAGATGTTACTCAAATGTCCATCGGATTCGTCGAAAATGCCGGGTGAGTGACAACTCTATCGGAAAACAGCAACGACCATTTATCAAAAGTAAAACTCAAAGAAAAATTAAAATCACACAGATATTACAATAACAAAGTGTTCCTGAGCTGTCGGTGAAATTACTACATCCATTCAGCCATGAATATGCTCGCTACTTGACATAATTCAATCTTATTGTGCAATATTTCATGTAAAAATCACATCATTTGTCATTTGTTATGCTTCTTTGTTATTTATTTATCTCGCATATTTACCGTTTGATAAATTTAACTGTCATTCTGGTTTCAAGGTAGACAATTATCAATTATTATTGTTTAGTTCAGTGTCTTTGTGAACGAGTTTTTTTTTATAAGAAAATACCATGAAAAATAGAAGTAATCAATTTTCCGGGCCTTTCCAAGCTGGTTATTGTGAGAATATTTTACAATAACTGGTTATTACCACCTGTTAATTATTTATGCTGATGATTTATTTTTCTTCGGTTCAAAAATTAATTTGGTAAAGCATATTGTAGTAGTAATTTTGTTTTAATTACGTTGACTAATTAAATTTGTTATCTTAATGTTAAAAATTAAACATTTCTAAACCATAAAATTCAATTCTATCTTCTCTTAAATATTTATTCATTCTCACTTAATAATATATAAAAATGTAGTTCAAGGTTTGTTACAGTTAAATAAGTTTTATTAAAGAATGCTAATTTTTCTTAATTGAATGGTGAGAGTTTAAATACACCTACTTAGTCTAATAAGTTTTTCAAAATGGACATGTTTATGTGAGACAAAATATGTCTATTCAAGTTAAAATTGTTGTTTTGTTTCTAAAATAAACTATTAGCAAAAACTCTAAGGAGCATCATTAAGTTAATTGTAAGCAAACGTTAGATTAACTGACCAGGTGATCAAATTGAACCAATCGAGATGCTCAGATTCACGAGTTAATCGCATATTAACTTTTGACAAAGATTTAATTTTTAATTGTAAACCCACCTTAAATTTGATTTTTTTTTATTGTTTTAAAATCTTTGATAAAATAACTACGATTTTTTTGTCGTGTATCTATTTATTAGTAATGTTTTGTGTTTATTTATTTTTGTCAATATTTGTTAATTAATTAATTCACCTTAGAGATTTTAAGACGTTTCACATATTTGTTTAAAATTTTACTCAAATTCAAATTTTCTAGGAGTATTAAATTACAACATTCTTGTTTGACATTCTTGAAATAATCATTGACAAAAAGGTCTGTTTGTACACAACTGAATGTACAAGTTATTAATGTAATAAAATGAAATTATGGAAAATTACTTTCAGTATTCTGAATAAATCACCAATCGGAACGACCTGTGATCTAAATTGGTTCGAATTATCGAGGTTCTCTATTGTAATTACAGTGATTATTCAATGTTGGCTAAAATAACAGCTGTAAGCTTTTCAGTTATTTTCATAATCGCTGCCAATCATTATTACTCAAAATAAAAAAGTGAATCTGCATTTGTTTTTTTTTACCTTTGGAGAACTGACAGTTCAGACGTGATTCATTTTTCAAGTGGGTCCATTACGCATTTATACACATGTTTTCAATAATTGATTGTTAGTTATTTGTAAATGAGTTCACTCTCAAAAATCATTTTTGCAATGAATAGATATTTGATCTTTATGCAGGCTTGTTTAGATTTGAGGTTTCTTCTATTACGATTGTATAAAAGCTATCCATTCGGATTGAATAAAACCTCAAAAATGCGTGATATAATCTCCATCCACATAGTTTCTCAAAATGGTTTCAGAAATGTTAGGTACGCTTACACAAGTATAGAGTTTGTTAAGCTTTGCGTAGGGTTGATAGCTGAAATGTCATACCTCTATCTTCCAACGTGAAATTTGAAACACTTGAAGCGTGATTGTTGGCTTGGTCGGTTAGTTTGAGGAGATATCTGACTCCTCTCTATGCTCGATCAACAATGGGAAGGTTTTAAGTATAGGTAGGTATAATAATAATAAGATGGATAGCCTTGGAAATTCAACATAGTTTGTTTCCAACTGATCTCTTCCAATTTTGCACGGACTAATTCTTGTTCGTAACGTGTCGTGGCAGTTTGGCAGATGAACACCATTGAATTTACTGGAGTACAAAATGTCTCACCATGAAAAGTCTAGACACTTTTTTCTTTTGTCACAGATATGTATGCTCAAACAACTTCACTCTTTGGTTTTACACGGTTTTATTTTTAAAATCCTGTATTCCGATTGTGGGTTATTGTCCCAAAAAATGTGGCCTTCTCGATGTAATGAGTCACAAGTAAACTCCTCACTATTTCAAGCTGGTCAATCTTCAGGTGTTGTTAAGTATGACATGCGTAGCAATTTTGAGACAAAAGAACACAAGCGTGTTAAGTTACATAGCTTAACATAGCATAGATAATGAACATATTATCTATTCGCGAATACGCTTGAAATTATCGTGTTTACTACTGTTAACCGACCAAAGTTTGTTCAAAAAAGTGACTGCTATTTTGTTACGTATATGAGAAATCGTGTATACGTACGTCGCTGGTCTAAAAATACTTCTCATTGTGTAGGTCAGGGCATCATATCTAAACATTTTTTAAGTGATGGGATTATTTAGCACTTTGAACACTTTATATTCTCTGCACTTGCAAAATGCGAGTCCGGTTATATACATCATGGCCGGAATTTGTTGTAGTACTTTTCAAATTATTATATCACACAATATGATATAATAAAGTTAAAATGTTGCGTAATAAAGCAAATAACTGTGCAGTAGTAATAATGATAATTTAAATTAATTATTTTATAATGTGTGGAACTCGATTTATACCACATAGGTGGAGCAACAACTTTCAGATCATTTTATGATGTCTTGTTATTAATGTGAATTAAGTAATTAATAGCAGCGTGTTGCTTTAACTAGATGAATATGCAATCAACAAAATGAATACGTAAAATTAAAATCTATTTGCCATTCTGAGGTTTGTATACAAATATTGATTCGTTATTTATGTTTTCTGTCAGATAGTCTTGTTTACACATCAAATGTCGTGATTAAAGAAGCTTTATTTTGCTATATAAAGCAAAAAACATGTTTTCTTTGTTAATCTTCGTTTAACATTCTTGCTAAAATATTTCACAATAATGACAGTGATGTTTAACTTATGTAGATAGACCGGATATTGAAGTATCGTAATCTTATTAAATAATATCCTGGGGGAGCATGTGAGTGTTTAATTAAAACCCAATTTACACGTATCAAAACTAAGAAATCTTAATTTTTTTTAGTAGTTTAGCTTCGTATATTCTTAAATATTTTTATAAGGTCCATCTTTTCGATATCCATACAACGAGGGAAATACACCTCGTGCTATTTTAATCGCCACACTGCCAACGTCGCAACTGCGTTTTTTTGAGTGAAATAGGTCACAAACATTTGATTTCTGTGTAAAATATGAAGAAAGATGTTAACTGAACCCTACTGACAAGAAGTTCTACTCTTCCATACCGAAAAAGCCTTCTCAAAAGTGACAAATTGGCAATAGTCTCGAGATATGTTTATTTTAATACGTACAAGATGAATATAAAGTATGGAACGGAGCGATTTGTTAAAAATTATTTGCCTCCAGAAAATAATAATTAATATAAATTAACGTAATATATAAAATGTGATCGTATTTTAAGAATGAAATTTTGTTTTGTTTTTGAGTTATGCGATTTTTTTTTGTAAGAATGGCATTTTTGGAAAATTTTTGCAGAACTCAAAAACAAAAGAAAATTTCGCAAAATTTTTTTGATAAAACGTCACACTTTTATAGGAGTGGTAATTTATCATTCATCAACTAGTTTTTCCAAAAAATAAATAGGTTAAGCAAAAAACGTTTGGTTCCATAATTTTTATTCACTTGGTATGTATAGGTATTACAATAAAAAAAGCTTAAGAAAACGAAAAATTTCTACGGCTTGTATTTATGTTTTTAGCGATTTTATTTTTCAACATTTTTATAAGATAATTCTTAATTTCAGTAGACCAGATTGAAATGGAGATTATTACTTAAAAAAAACATTACTTAAACATTACTTAATTTATAAGACTATAGGTATAAGAAATGCTAATGGTTTGTGATAGATTAAAATAAATTAAAAACGACAAATGCGTAATTATTTGGTACATTAATTAAAATGTGTGTTTTAAAATTGTAATATGTAACTTGCTTTACTTCAGCTAAATCGTATGTCATTAATTATTGTTCTACATTGATTGCACTCGCCCTTTTTAGGTATAAGGAAAGTGATTGATTTATTAAAGCACGCAGTGAAGCTTTATTTAACCTTTTGTCTTTCTTGGATAGGTCAATATAATTAGGGATCACGAAACTTTAGTTAACAATCGTTTATTTGCAAAACCTTAAAATTTCGTTTATTTGCAACTACTTTACTTTGTTATTTTTGATATTTCTATTTACGTAAATTGTTTTGTTTTGATTTTTTTTTGTTTTGTTTTGATCCTTATCCTAGTTAGTGTGGTATTTTTTTTGTTTTGATCCCTATCCTAGTTAGTGTGGTACAACTGAACTGAACTTTATGTTGTTTCGGGCTAGAAAGTCTTATTGGAAACAGTTTCCGGAGTCCCGTTTAGCGATTTTCATCAGCATAGATCTGGTGTCTGTGGCGACGTCGACGTTGTTTACCGCTCACAGCCTTGGCCTTGGCGCGGTGACTGCTCCCGAGCGGCTCCCTCCACTGAGCCCCCCGAGATGCCCCAGTGCCCCCCAATCCCTGCCCGTGTTGTTCAGCCCGCGGCCACTAAGATCGCCGACATCGCGATTCGCGACTCCAACTCACACTCGTAGAAAACACTTTGGTGTTCACTGTTTTTCTCTCCTAAACAGTTTGCAGTCCATCAAGGAGCTCCCACGTTAATTGTCGGGTTTCACAAGCGGAACTTTTGATGTCATACCGCAACATTTTTATTTTTGGAGTTTCAGCGAAGTGGACCAAAAGATGAGCACTGATTTTTGACAAAGATTAATCAGTTTTTGATTGAAGTAGACATGAGGTTTTGAGGGGTTAGTGAGTTGATGACTGATGTATGCTATTTTTTCAATATACAGGGTGTGTCAAAACTTGCGCTCCAGAGAAAAATTTCAAGTATTAATCAGCTTTTGATTGAAGTAGACATGAGGTTTTGAGGGGTTAGTGAGTTGATGACTGATGTATGCTATTTACCAGGAACATGAAAATGTTTAAAAAATTCTATTTGTCAAAAAATTTTGACGTTTATTTTGTCAGATTTGACATTTTTTATGTCCTCTTCTAATAGCTGTAGCAAAAAAACTTGGAAAATTATTTTTCCAACAGCAATAAATAGAGTCAAAGTGCATAATTTAAACTCTCATAACATCGAAATTTTTATAAATAGAATTTTGTTACCATTTCTTCCATTTTCCTGGTATCTTACTTCTCATGGCATTTTTCTCTGGGGCGCGAATTCTGGGGCACTCTGTATCTTGCATTAATTTATTCATCTATGGTTAAGAGTGCGTGTTGATTACTAATAGAGTGTTGTCTATATATGAATAGATATTTATTGACACTTTTTGTGTGTAAAAGTAACATAAATGTTCTAATGAAGTTTATAAAAACGATATACGATGTTCACTTTTGTTAGGATTGTAATAAATAAAATGAAACGAGCTGATCTTGTCTTAACTTAATTGTTAGGCGTTTAAATTAAAGTTGTAAATTATGTTGACTACGTCTTCACGTATTGAAAAATAAATATTTGTTTAGAAAGATAATGTTCTTGTAGTAAATTTAAGATTGACCTGACACGACCTGAATGAACGTTTGCGTTAAAATTGACTACTGTACGAAATTATTTGGCACAATTTTTACCACAAATATTTGGATCAAGAATAACTAAAATAAATTTGCTGCGACTTTTCTATTACGTCTAGACATAAATCTTTTTAATTTGATTTAATTAAAAAAAAAATCAACTAAACAAGTTTCAAATAAATTTTATATTGTCAAGTGGTAAGGATTTGTTTTTAAGTTTCTTATATTTGTTAGCATCATAATAATACGCATTTGCTTTTGAAAAGTGAGGATTCCAAACTGCGTGGTATGTTTTCACGCCAACTCTTCAAACCGTGGACACAATGAAAATAATGATCATTTGTGGCACGCGCAATCAATAAATGCTTGTACCTCGCTCGTTTTCGAAGTGCAAAAGTAAATAATCACAGGAAGTACGCTCAGTTGGAGCTGGACCGAAATATACAAGGTGGTGATTTTTTTTATCTGGCTAATAACTGGTACTGCCTGCAGCAACAGTAAAAGAAATTTTCTTTATTATTCGTCTGAAAAAAAGCAGAAGTGGCGAGCCAATTATCTGAATAATTTCTCAGATTGATTTTTTTCTTGCTTGTGGAGTTTACACAGTTGTTATTTATGAAATTATGATGGGTGACTGAAGAAGATCGCTATCTGAAGCGCCCGCACAGGCGGTGTCTGCTGCGTTCGAGATGGTCTCGTTCACTTTTATGGATGTCATTATGCCTACATTACGACACATAATGGGGAAGGCATCGTCGAAAGTGAAACGTAAAACGCGTACCGCAATGTAGATTAGTATCTCTGTTACATCTACCATCGTGCACACGACTAGAAGTATGGACCAAGAAGGATTCGTACACGAGGGGCACATTATTTTTTTTATCTATTTTTTTTTTGCTTAAATGAAAAAAAGGTTTGCATTACTACACGACTAACTTCAAATTATTGTTTTTAGTCTTGTGTTTAAATAAAATTGCAGTGCCTAAAATCTTTATAACTACAAGTGAAACGACCTGTGCTAACGCACGGAACAAAAAAATAAAATTATATGTATACAAAAAATAATTTGATGGCCGCCATGTTGGCGGACATACACTTTTTGCTTTAAAAATAAAAATATAGATACTACTTTTCACAAGAAATGTTTTTAATGATTTTTAATTTGGTGAATAATGAGTACTAGAAAATTATGGTATTTTTTTTTTAATTTGATTAAGGAACAAAACTATGTATATTGTTTAGTTTAGCATGCTTTATAATGAACAGATTTGTACGTTTTTATTAGTCCAAAAATTTGTTAAATACACGTAAGTGGGTATATCTGTTCACTTTTATTGCTATTTTATTAATTTGAACTGTTTTTGTGTGTTACTACTCATATACTAAGTGTCAAAATTATGGAATAATGTTATTAAAACTGAAAATATTTTGTTTTGGCAAATTTTCTTTTTAAAAAATACACAATTGGGTAATGACGTCATCGACATTTTTTTTTAAATGGAAACTCCTAATATTTTTGGTCACCAAAATATTGAATATTTCGTATTTTCGGAAAAAAATACCAAGAAAGTGAAATAATATCAACAAAAAACAAACATGCAATTTCAAATCAAGTTGAGATCTTGTATTTTTTAAAAAGAAAATTCTCCTGTTCGAGCATTTTTATTAAAACAAAATATTTTGAGTTTTAATAAATAAGATTGCCGCTCAGTGTAATAATTTAATATAAAAATTTATCATTATGAAATTGTTTTTTGTACTTACTCCTCTTTCTGTTTTTTCTCTTTTTGTTTAAAATTATATTATATTACTTATTTTTTTAAATTTCTATTTCTTTGACATTTTGTGTTAGTTATATTTTGTACGTTTTAAGTTGAATAGCCTCCGCCAAACTTCGCCCAAATAAATAAACAAATAAATAAAATATTGTTGTGAAAGTTTTATTTGGAACACTCGGTATAAATCATTTTATTTATAAGAGTGTGTTAACTTACCAGATTTTATTTGAAGAAATTAAGTGGGTTTGAACTTGTTATTTTTATCTTAATTTGTCTTTCTATGAATATATTACCTAATATTGAAATTATTCTAATTAAAATTCAGTTATTTTCTCTTAATGGAAATATTTGGTTTGATGATGGAATGTTATCGTCTTGCTTTCAACAAATTTAGGGTTTTTGTTGTTGTTTTTGTTTTTATAAGTCAAATACCTCAAAAACATTTGTTACAAAATGAAACAAATAGTAGGTATATTTTTATTGCCCTCTAAGTTTAATAAAAATATACAGTAAGACATTGGAAAACTTTTTAATTAATAAAGTTCTACAAAAGTGAAAAACAGGTTTGATAAATGAAATCTTTGTATCTTTATCATCTGTCATAATCTTTTGGCACACCTGAGTTATTAAAAAACGTTTGTATTATTTTATTGTCTTATCTTGTTCTTTAATACATTCTGTTGTAATACAATTTCATATTATTTCCCATTCGTTTTTGTGCATTTAAGGTCATTACTGAATGGGAACTTAATTTATGTTCTATTATTATTACTGGAGCTAAAGAATTTTGTAAATAACAAGTTTTCTTTAATGAAACAGTGTGCAACCGAACGATAATGAAGTGGTTATAAATATGGATAAGATAGTTTGTGCATTTTGTGCCTTAATAAACTGCGTCTGCGGTGTACACTGATAACATTCGAAGGCTACAATAGCTGTGAATATTTTTGTATTTTTTAACTAATCCAGATATATGCGATATTGGTTTACACGTGTTACACTAATCGATATTTTCTGTTTTGGAAAAGTGTTAAATGCAGTTTGGACAACATCCTGTGGCGAAGAAAGTGAACAAGCAGATAATGGACCCGCTGTTTGTTGCAAGATGTCGATTCGGAAATTGACTCATTTAGTACATCTTTTTATTATCGATTCGGCTCTTTTGAGACAAGGTTTACGTGGTGTATGCAAATCATGTAATTGTGATAATAGTATCCGTTTAAACATTTTCGCAAATCCGAGGAGTATCATAAGCCCTTCCTATTTGAGAACGACGCTTGATAGTGTTTTGTGGCGCCCAGTTGACGCTGCGCGTCTGCAATTTAGTCTGTGGAATCCTTCTTGTTTCTCTGAAATTTATCTTTATTACCACGGAGGATAAGCGACAACGCGCAAACTAGACGAAATCCTGAAAAGACGCTGAAAATAAGAATTGACAATGTATTTATACTCTAGACTATTGCGAATTGTAGGCGTTTTAGGTCCTAAAGTAAGATAAAGTGCAAGAGTTGAGAAAGATCGGCTGAGTGGATTTTCTTCGTGTTATTGCATAACGCAACTACAAGCGCATCTTCGATAGGTGCAAATCTCAACTGATTTATTACCATTATAAAACCTTTAGGTTTAAGTACGTGCAGAATTTGATTTTATCTGTTTCACGAATGCAACGGAGTGAGACGAAGCGTCACAGTCACACAAATTCAGCGGTAATTTACAGCCAACCTTGAGCCGTGGGCTATAATCGGAATATTGTAACATTGACTCAAATTGCACTTTCAGTTTGTCAGGAAGAGTAAGTTTAGATTTGCCACCATTATTTTCAAGCCCGTAGCACATTCATTGTCTTTGGCGGAGCGAAATTGGACAATAAAGTCATTTGCTGCGGGTCTTTAAATCATTTTTCATTTATACCTAACTCTTTTCCTGTAATAAAACTAAGACAGCAAACATCGAAACACGTTGATTACTATCCTGTGATCAAATTAATTCGGGCTCGTAGTCGACTTTGAGAAACAATCTGTCTTTGATTGTTCATAAAAATTTAAACTGTTCCAATTTGTCAAAATATGATGTATTGTGATCTGTCCATTAGAACTTTTATTTAAAAGTTTGCGATCATTAAAGTTCCAATTGACAGGTCACAATTATACTCCTATATACAAACTGTGATAGTTAAATTAAATTTTTATGAATTCATCAAAGACTCAAGTGTTGTTTCTCAGATTTGACTGCGATCCTCTCGAATTTATTTGATTATATGTACTATGGTATAATATTGTATATGAGCTTAAGAATATCGCTTAGAAGACGGGCTTCTCAGGGAAGGTTGAAAAAATTTGCTCTATGAAGTTATGAACTACCATCTGCTTTGTTTTAGGTCAAGGAAGGATTTTCAAAAATTGTGGTATAACAAGAGCATTATCACGTTTAACATATCTGCAAATAAACAACTTTAAAACCTAGTCTAATTCATTTGTGGTCATAAAAAACTCAAGAATTGGAACAAAATTCATAATTTATATCCGATCTGTAGATATACATTTAGAATGAGTACTTGAATCGCAAAACTTTTTTTTCTTTCGCAAGTTTCTGATCACTGTAATTTCATATTTTTTGTTTGTTTCAGGTATGTGCTTTACCAATAGTGGAGAATTTCCATTCATTAGTGTGATGGGTGAGATTAATCTAGTTTTTTGAATACTTATATATTCATGTAATAACAGAGTGGTTTGATAATTAAAAATTATTGCTTTATTAAAAAATGTTGATTTTATTAGCAAAATATTTTAAAGGTTACGTTACCGACCAGTATCAAAACTGTTTTTGAAATAATTAACTAAAGGAAATGAGAACAAACTTCAGTCTGTTATTTTTTGACTGGATAATGTGTTTGAAGAAATATAACGATTATTACTTATTATTAGACGAAGAAATAAAAAAAGATATTAGTTATTTGTATTACAAGGGAGGTAAGTGTATCTTTGGGTGGTTATTGCCCTCGACAAGTCTCGGGCATTAACTTTCACCTGTGCCAGGAAAACTGGAAAAGACACTTTTCTGCAGTGTAATACATACCTATAATTTTTCCTACGATCAAACAAGAAAAACTTCAAAACTAACAATAATTTCTCTTGATATTCCAGTTTCGTCATTAAATCTAGCAACATGTTTTCTTGTTTTTATGGGGGAGGTAAATTTTTTATCTCCCTGGAAGGAGTGGGAGGTCATTGACCACTTTGTTTTCTGAAATAAGGGTGGAAAAACTTACTTTCTGTTAGGGTCGTAGGAAAATATGTATTATAAATTAGAAGCATACAAGTCGGTCTACGTTTTCTTGAATTTTATGGTACAGTAGAGACAGTTTAACTTTTTGGGCTTTTATCGATGAAGAAACCCCAACTCCTCAATCGTAAAGGTTTGTTTTCTTCGAGGTTTCTTCAACGGCTTGCTTAGTCGCTTTGACAACAATAAGTTTATAATCACTCTCATTAAATCCCACATAAACTAGTTTGGTAAGAATCATAAAATTCAAGCAAAAATAGACGGATTTTTTTTCAGCATCATTATATCAATTACATATTTATCTAACAATAAATGTATCAAATTTATAAACTAAGCAAACTTATACGATCTTTCTGTTTATAAGATTTTAGAGATTTTTCCTCCGAAAAGGTTTATTCAGAATCGGAATATTAAAAATTTACAAACATAAGGTTTATAGATATAATCTGTAACTGTTTTGTAGTGTTTTCGTAATAATGTCTTTAATCTTTATTGTTACTGCACACGAACGTTAATCGCTTTACTGAATTTAATAAATAAGAGAAACGATTTATACTTGGGCTTTATCAAAATGTTTATAAAATAACAAAGGAGTAATTTTTTTAAACTTTTCTTGAAGGCGTTTCGACACCATTTAGAGTTGTTGAAGATATAATTTTAATTTATTGTATTTTTTGTAGTTTTAACTTTGTTTTACTAAATTATCAGATTAGTAAATGTGTATTAAATTACGAAAAATGTAGGGATATCTGTTTTTATGAAAGTGCTCAAATAATGCTAAAAAGCTTGGCGCTTTTACGAGAAAATAAGAGTTCCTAAGTTCTAAACCTTTTTGGGCTTTTGTTGAATTTTCTTGGAGGGGTTATTTTACATTTGCTTAATTTCTTCGCTTTTAAATCGTTTTATTACATTTTAATTAAGCATTTTGTAGGTATATTGTATTAACACTCAGACTATAGTTTTATCAAGGTTAGAAAACCAATTAGGAGATAAACATTTTTGCAAATATTATTATAATGTTGTTAATGATAATAGAGCCCCTATTAAAATAACTTCATCTGATAGCAAGTGCGTAAATTGCTATAATAAATCATTGGTGAAACTTTTTCTTATAAGTAAACAATTGAAGTCGGGGTCAGCTATAAGGATAACTTATTTCTCATGGACTCTGATTCCATTTTCAAATTATATAACTATCGAATCTTAAATTGTTCGATTTTTAAAAAGTGTTTCATAAGTTTTGCGTGTATGACTTTAGGGTCAGGTTCGTTTCCCACGTTACATGTGTTGGGTGTGTACACAGCCTAGAGATATAATTTAAGTACAGTTATGCGATAGTGAATAAGGTATTCTTGTGGCGTGGATGTAATTAACCCCAGGCGAAAGGGGCAAACAATAAATACATTTTGGCATTTTACGAAACGATAAAAGCAAATTGTTTGTTAAATCGAACAATTGAGAGCACATAAAACACTTGTCTTTATTTTAGTTACATTCAATGATAATTTCTACAATGGGTTTTTTTTCAGCGAGAGGGTGAATAAATTTTGGCTTGTTGTCTACAATACAATGAAAGCAAAAATTGTTATTTTTATGTTTTAATTACGTTGTTGTGGCCATATTGAACTTGAGATGTCTTCTGTCCCACTCTTTAAAATGTTTGTAGTGCCAAGTACAAATGAAGATGTTTTGCATGAGTAACAGTTGCGTATTGTCATTATGGCCGATATTACAATGTAATTGTGCGCATTTGAGGCTTGACATGCTGGAATAATCGCTTAACGTATTGTTTCTTCAATGAATCTGCAAGAATACTTTTAGTATTGTTACGCTTTTATTAATTAGCCTCATGAATAATAAACTCAGTCGCTTAACGGTACTTCGTAATGAATTAGTTATTGTAGAATACTTTTTCCATGAATTTAGTTAACTTAAATTGTGAGCATCACAAAGAGATTAGACACACAAGTTCAATGTGTCATTCTCACATTTTATTAGGAAAAAATAGAGCATAAGAGAACTTTTTGAAATGGCAACTTGTTAGGTACCTACATCTACGAACAAAAAAATTGTCATTTTAATGATTCGCAAAATTTTCACTTGCATTCTTTGCAGTCTTACTTAAGTAGGGTAGGGAGAACGGATGCGACCTTGCACATTAACTTGTACTTTAAAGACACAACAGACAAGTTTGTTGTAAAATGTTCACTAGATGGAGCAGTTCTATAGCACCAGGTTCAGGTAGTCATTGGAGTCGCGTCATATCTACTCCACGTGGCTTGATGACGTAAATGATACTTTTCTTCAGATTACAGAAAACTTCACTTTGTAAGAGTGTTGAAATGTGTATGTTGTTATTGAACGAGAGTAATGGAGCAAGTAGGAGATAATTTTAATTCTTCACTTGTAGCCGTATAAATTAATGTTCATTAATTATAATTACTTGTAAGTTTTTTGAAATAATTACTTTGTGACGTTTAATTAATTCTGAAATCAGCGATTCGTTGAAAACTCGTGCGATAGGCCGAGTTAATTACGACCATTTATTATTATTTCCTAAGGCATAATGAACGTTTTCTCATTCCAGTCAGCCGATTGCATTCGTGGGTCTAGGTTGAATTTTTTTTCTTTTCTTTTCGATGCAGCTTAGACACACAGACCGATTTAGAGAAATTGCAGTAAACATTGAATGGAAAGAACAGGTTTCTCCAAGTTACTCTGCGTCAGACAAACAATATTGCCACCTACATGGTCATCATCACAAGTGCATAATAATTGTACAAGGTTGGTCGCGTCCTTGTGCCGTTGACCAAATCGGCTATTGCTCGGCATTCTTGTTCAACTCACGACTCAAACACTATAAAAGACGAAATTCTACCGCGTTTCAATTTACTTGACGTGGCAGTGAATTATTGGTCAATATTGGATGGAAATGTTCACGGAGACAAAATAGATGAAGTGGAAGGTGGAGCAAAAGATGAATCGGACGCTAGAGAATTACCTTTTTTAGCAAGAAGGAAAAATTTAAAATTTGCTCTTGGACACCTGACTGATACTTTGGAGATTATTATCTTGATACTCTTGCATATTTTTTTTGTGACAGAAAAGTGTTCCGTTTTTATTGTTACAAATTTAAGCAGATGATAGAATATCCAATTTTAAGATAAAAGTTTCTTATGAACATGTATCGAAAAATCTTTAATAAGGGAGCTACATCCCCTGAAAAGGGTACATTTTTTAATGGATTTTTTCCAATTTTTCAGCAACCATTGTAGTAAATTTTTACTCAAGGGCGTCCTAACTGGGGAGGTTTAGGGTAAAGGTACCCTAACTATTTTGGCTGTTGGTTCTTACCACTTTTAGCCACACAATTCAAAATTTCATAGTTTTTCACAAAAAGTAGGTCTCTTGCGTTTTTTCGATTCAACTTACCGTTTTTAAGTAAAATCAGTTTACAATTTGTCTTATAGATCATAAAGAGGATAAAAGTTAAAAATTAAATTTGTCTTATCGTTTAAGACGCCCGTGATTAAAAATTTCGACAACTAATCTTTGAATTCGTTCAGGTGTTTAAAAAGGTTATCAGCTGTACCAACTTTTGAAATTTTATCTATTCTGTAATAATAAAAAATTCCCATTAAAAAACGCATCTCTTTCAGGGGGTTTATAGCTCGCTTACATAACATTTTTTGATACATGTTCATAGGAAATTTTTGTCTTAAAATTGAATATTTAAATTTGTAACAATAAAAACGGAACAGCCTGTATATTTGATACATAACAACACAGAAGTGTAAAATTTTCTCTTTTATTAGAGTTAATTGAGAATAAATATTACAAAATATTTTGACAATTCTTTCAAATACCAAGTCTAAGTAAGCTAGTAGTTCGTTTAAGGAAGAATTTTAGCAGTGTTGCAGGACTGGTCCCAAGTTTTTGGGTCTTTGACCCGCGAAAGGTTTGTGTTCCGAACATCGAACTCTTACACACTGTCGATCCAAATTATTTGAAACACACACTATACGCATATGCGGTTGGAACGGAAATTGACCGGTGTTACTAGGTAAAGTTTGGTTTACTTGAACTGGGATTTATCTAATTTATTCATAAATTTAACGGTACTGAGTTTCACGTTAAAGCTTTTTGAGCAACACCATCAATGAGTGTTTTGAAAAAGACAGTTTACAGTAAAATTTTGAAAGCTAATTCATCAAATCGTGTCTGTTTTGTCTCTGTTTTTGAAACGAAATAAGGAAATTGGCAGGAAACGTCTACATGATGTAAGTATAGTGATTTAGCATCGTGGAAGAAGTGATCTGTATCATGATTTGAGATGTAAAAGATGTCAGAGGTCATCCGACTTCGTCACGCTCGTGCACCCGTGGCTTGCAGTCTTTACACCTTATTGACGCAAACTCTTACACATTAGTTATTTCAGGCAGCACAGGTTGAATGTCATAGTCAGCGATCTTTTTCTTTAAGTTTCTAGCTGTATTTCCCGATAACAATCACAAGTTCTGGGTCATCATTATTATTGAAAGTACGCATTTTGTCGGTGCAGTATTTATCCTTTGAGCGGATTGTAATTCACATAGATGAAAATGAGTCTTAGCAAATAAGTGTTTTTATATCAATTGCTTTCCTTTGGGCTTTCAAAACTGCAAACTGCTTTAGGGAGTGGGGTACCGGCCCTTTTGTTGTTTTGTTCCGTTACAGCATTCAGCTGTGAACTATTTTTGTTTTTGGACAAAAGTGCTTTAAATTCTCAGTCTCGTTGAGCTGTTGAACTTTTCAGTGATGGTGTGTCTAGGTTCGATTTCATGTATTGAGATTCCATCAGATTGGAAATTGTTTCTAGATAGGAGTTGGTAATCTGTTTAAATCGTGATTAATTAAACATACAGCTCTGGCAACGATTCTTAATTGAAGAAAGTTTCAAGAGCAGTACGCCTATCACAATTAGTTTCAAAGCTGTGTAAACACTTTAGTTCTTCTTGTAATAACATCCACAGAGAAACTTGCTTTTTGCAATAATTTCTCAGAATTATCATATTTGATTTATATAATTAGATTGACTTAAACAGAAAGTTAAAATGTACAAATCAAGCTTTGAAATTTTTGCAACTACAAATATGTAAATAAATTACGAGTGCAAGTTGTGTACTTAAATGTATGATAATGATTTGACATTTTAATTAAAAGTAGAGTATGAGTCAAGTTTTGTAGCACTTTTTACTTGCTAACTGCTAACAACCAATTGAGCTTGACATTTAAATCGCCTCCGTCTGAAAACGAAACGATCATAAATAGATGTGTTTCGATATTTGCCAACCTGTCTGTAACACGCCACACTCTATTTGTTTTTTAAGATGAATGCTAAAAATGGAAAATCGCTTCTTTTTCGATTATTGCTACAACTTCAAAGAAATTTATTTTTCAAGTTTAAATTGACTCGACAAATCGGCTTAAATACATTTCTAACTTTTTGAGATTTGAAATTTTTGTAAGAAATTGTTTAATGGGTGTATTAAGATTAAAAATTTGTCAACAAGTAAAAGTTAAAATTTGAAGCGACAAGGTAAGTCTTTACACTTCATTTCACTTATAAATCTTTACAACAAAATAAAAGTTTCTTGTAAACATTTTTGTATTGATAGAAATTTTATGAAGCTGAAACGTCTGTTTGTTCGTCTAAATATTTTAGTAGAGAGATTTGGAAGAGGTACAAGTTGATTAACGTAAGATGTGAATCTGTAGACTTTTTAGTTGATTTTACTTTTTCTCAACTGATCGATAAATAGTGCTAGAAGATAATAAATGTTAATAACGGTACTAAACACGTGAGGTGCACCATGTGCAGCACTAAGCATTAGAGTTAATCACTATTTCCGTTTATCTATTTCCGTGACTGCACGGCATTCAAAATAATGGTAAGGTTTAGCAATAATGATTGTTTTGTGGTCATTGTTGGTAATAAAGTTATGCCGAAGACCACCTTGATTGTGAGATAAGTTAATTCTTCAATAGAACTTGATTGCTCAATTTTCAAATCGTGGTCGACACACTTTAACACAAGCGATTATTATTATTAATTGAACAAAACAGTGACGTAGCCAACGAAATTAAGTGTGCAAATATTTTTATCTTGTGGCTGAACTGAACATAAAAAAGGTAATTATCAACGACCATATGGCGGTTTCTTCGCGGTAATAGCAGTTGTTTGTTTTCATATTTCAATGGTGTTGATCAGGGATACACTTATTTTGAAACTTAACGCCGTCGTAAAATTTCTGAATCTCATTTGATTTTATTATACTTTAATTGACTTAATAATCAAGATAGTTCAAGATAATTGATGGTGTTCTACGCGTTTCTTCAATGTCGTTGGAAGTGAATTCGCCTTTGGCAGGAAACCAAGAATAAACGACTGGAAAAATGGCATCCCATCAAGTTTTCCGCTTACGAAGTCGCTTAGAAAAGAAAATTTTGCTGCTGTTATTGTAACAATAAATTTGAATGGTCGAAAATAATAGAGATCAATAAAATGGAATCTTTGAATATTTTGTTTCGACGTGCCACACCCAACATTGATCATATTGTTTCAGAAGTTGTTAATTCGGGAGAAAGTAAACTTTGGTATTTAATTTAGCAAATAGAGTTTTTGATGTATCGTGTCTAAAATTATTACTAAAGATAAGTACAATTTGCACAACCATAAATTGTTAATTCACATAGTAACACTAAGTCTTTTTGAATGTTAATTTTTACCTTTTCTTGGTCTGTTATTTATTGGCTATATTTCATGTTTTTAACTTCAACTCTTGCATTTTTAATCGTCTATGGGAGCGGACCGACGAAGAGAATTTATTACATGCAATTTTAGATAATGGTGCAGTAGCTACGTTATCTAACTACTTAACATTCGAGTTACTTTGTCTAAAGTCTTGAATGATGCATTTGGTAGAATTGTCATTCGATCGTATATGAAAGCAATAAAATCTATGAAATCTTATTTTAACTGTAATTTGCTTAAAAACACGGACTGACGTCACCGAGTTGGGAAAAAAGCGAAAGTTACGATCGTTAGCTGTTACCTGTTTTGAAAATCTTGATGTGAAGACCTCGTGTTATTAAAATCTTCCCAGTTTGAAGGTTATGCTCAAAACGCATGAAACATAAGACTGGTTATTGCAGTTGTTAACTTTTAATTTGATGGCAGGGTTAATCGTAATATCACATTTTTAGTATACAGTAATTTATAATAATTGAACTTGGTTTTTGATTAACATCCTGCTCGTCAAGATTTCTTCACGGTTAAAACGATTTATTACATTATTATGTGTAACAAAACAGTTCCAAGTTTTTGATTGTGGTGAAGCAGACGAAGAAGAAATATAAATTCATCACGTGTTTCTCTATGGCTGTCTTTGGATGCAAAAATTCTTACACGATTACACAGATAATTATAGTTATTTGTGACTGTGTATATTCTGAAGCTTTGTGAATATAAAGCCGTGCAAAGCATTATGATGTACAATAATGCAGCGCGTGCTTCTTGCGTCATAAATATTTTACAATGATCAAAATTTTTTATTTCTGATTGTTACGCCCGAAAAATACCTCACGTTATAAACAACAAAAAATTGACGTCTTATGTCTTAATAAACTTTAATACCGAATCTTAACATCAGGAAATTTTTTGTTTCTTTTACCAAAATGGAGGAAAAGAATGATTTTTGCTACATAATTGCGCATACAATACCGTTAATTTTTGTGATACTGCTAAGGTAAACGGTAAATTGAATTGTTATTGTCACTGGTGGTTTGATGAAGGACAATAATTATGGAGCTAGAATATTTATGAGGAGTATATCGAAAGAACTTTTGTTGTCACTTTCACTTTCAAAAATTGAGACGTTACACATATTTGAATTATTTTATTAAAAGACATGTTAACTTAATTTATGGATAGATATTATCCGCCGACATTTGAAATCGCAATACTGAAATATCGGCGTTATTTTACTTTCATGATACAGCAGTATACTGCAGTGCTGTATAAATCAGATGTCTTTTATCACAATTTTTTTACATAATAGAGATGCCTTTCTTTTTTGCTTGTCAGCAGGTAAGTTAAAATTGCATATGCATGAGTATCTGACGAGTACTTACAAACACAATTTCATTTAATTTCAACATCGATTAGATAATGGTTAGGGCGTCTTGACAGTGATGTGTACTTACAGATTCAATTATTGCCCACCTCTGTTTATTACCGTCTTGTGCTGAGTATCGATTTTATAATCGTAATAAAGGCAGTCATAATAAATATTGTACTTGGGTTACCGCAATAATTGACAACAGCAACAGGCGTCTTATTATGTATTTCTTGCAGTTGCTAACGTCATTGCTGTCTTCTCATTTTATTTTTCACGTGTAATACCTACTGTAGTGAAACATTTTTCAAATATTGTGCGATTGCTCGAACTGTGTCAACTTTACCTTGAATGACAATTACCTGTATTTCCTTTTCGATTGCTATGATTCATTATTCTGTTTGTACATACATAACAATACAATAAACCGAAATGTGGTTATTTAAATAAATTATTTTTTGTGAGTCTATTATTGTTATGCAAATTTAAAATCGAAATTGTTTTTTCTTTTTTGTGTAAATAAACAGAAACGTTACATAATGGATTGTAATTTAATCTGTTCTTTAAACGAGTAAACCAATTAATTTCGACCGAAATAATATTAGCTTTACTCCACCGCTTTGTTAAAAGCTCAAGCATTGTATTAAATGGAAATTAAGCGAAAAAATTATTTTAATTGCTTAACTGTTTATGTGCTAATTATAAATTTTTTAAATCCTTAATTGAATTCACTAAAAGTGAAAATAAATCAGTGAAGTTTAATGTAAGTAGCTTTTTTAAAACGTCATAAGGATGACAATCATTTCCGGCTGAAAGCCAGGTGCAAATGGTTTACCAGAAAATCTTACAACCCATGAAATTCCAGCGCTAATACCGTAACTGGTTCTGTACCAAGGGTTTCAAAGCATTTGCATGCATAGTTTTTGAAACAAGGTTTACTTTATAGAATGTTGCTGTCTCACCGTTAGGGGATTTATCACGGAAATTGCAAATATATCAGAGTTCGAGAAGTCCTAACAGGTGACAAGACTAATTTGGGGACACACTCGTGTTGTGACATACGTAGAAAAATGGTTTATTTATTACATATTGTGATTAAAAAAGATTGGATATGTCAGGAGATATTCGTGATGACATAATGGGGAGCTTTCTCCAAGAAGTGTTTATTTTTAAAATGTAACCAAACTCTTAAAAACAAGTGACATATTTGTTTGTATTTGTAAGTATCCCGTGTTGCTGCTACTGATTTGAAGAGAATATCAATAAACTATCCATTTGCTAGTGTTGTCGAATTGTTGTTAAATAACAGTGTTTGTTTTCTTAAATTTTATCAAAAATTATAAAATTCAGCTAGAACCAGTGCATATTAAATCAATTTTTCGCATCTCTGTCGTGGGATTCTCTCAGGAAATTTATATTGTGTAAAATCATCGGAGGGTGATTTTTTCGAAACTAAATAGAAACCTGTTTGCAAATTCCCCTTATATGTGCATGCATAAGTTCATAAAAGATTTCGCATGGTTTCCAATTCTTTTTAAGCTTGATATCTCTAAAGTTGTGCTGTAGGGGATCAAAAGTAACGGTACACAAAGTCCTGTTCTTATTGCTTCTTGAAAGAAGCTGGGAATGTATTAAAAAAATATTTGCCATTTCAGATGAGATTTATTAGACTTTCGCAATTTATACACAATGTTTTGTGGATAATGCGAAATACATCCTTTGAAGGTGTAATTGTTTTTGTAATTTTGTAATAATCCAAGACAAAGTAAGTAATCAAAACATAACGAATTCTAGTCTTGAGACTTTCATAATATTATACCACATTGTGCATTCACATATACGTGTCATCTATTATAATGCACAATGTTGAAAGTAAACTTTAGACATGATGGGGGATTTTGAGCGTTTTATTCAAATGGATAAACCAAGCGTGGTCATTCGGAATGTGCTTTTATGCATCTGAAAATCCACCAATTGGGAATATGACTGAAAGTACTTCGTAAAATAAGATTTTTACCGTTTTATCTTTCTCAAATGGTTTGTTTCTTTGATTTGATGATGTAGCTAGGTTTTTATATATAGCCACAACTACAGCGACCAATTAGTGTTGCTTATGATGGGGTTGGTCCAGACAACTTTTCCGACATGAATATGTTACGAATAGACAGATTAGTATGGAGATTACAGTAAATGACTAGGTTTAAACCTGTGCTTGAACTAGTAAGTACTTAAAAAAAATTGTTTTTAATGTTGTTTATTAAGAAACTCGGATTCTGCGTTCTTTAGAGACTAAAATAAATATCGCACATTATTTACTTTGTTTTCGAAAAAACTTACATAACTACAGCTTAATGATGTTATCTGTTTGACTTCACGTTTATTTCACTCAAGAAACATTCTTGGTTCATTACTTTACCGATTATCAAGTTAAACTCTTATTTTAGACTGCAATTTAGATATGCGATAAGTGCGTACATGTTCAAATTTTATAAAGGGTTTGATAGATATCTGCAGTTCCGGTAAAATGCGAAATATTCATCAAAGTATATTTTATGTCAGCAGGTGAATATAGAAAGAACTATTTGCATTAAAATTCAAATGTTGAACTACTGCCAAAAGGAGCAGCTGATGGTTTCTACTTATTTTATTAATTCGTTCAAAATACTTTTTTATTTGCAAATAAAATGCAAAGAATACAATGTGTCTCATATGTCGTGGTGCATATGACGTTGATAGGATCAGTAATTTAAGGTTGGAATATTTAAACAGTATTTGCTCGAACCGTGTGAGCGAAACTGTACAATTTTTTGTCGAGTTTGCTTTAATTTAACTCATGTTGATTAAAATATTTTATGTAAATTTACTTTTATTTGTAATGAAGCTAAAACGGAGGATGAATAATTAAAGAATTTAATAAAATACTGGAGGAATATTAATTAAAACTTTTTAATTTAAACATTCCTTTTCCGTCTTTTGAATAGACTTTAAATCAATTATGTATATTTCATATTCTTTAATAATACATTCTCATTTTTTTCTACTTTGATATCTACTCGAAATTTAATAAAACTACCCGAGTTGAATTACTTCACATCTGCGTTTCTCGCATGAATTGACGCTCTAGTAAAATTCCTCTCTCCAGACATGAGTAAAATCGTGAAAACAGCTGCTTGATAGATTTTCATTTTAGCAAGAAAAACTATTTGTTTACATCGTAAAACAGTAGTAAAGCGTTGAGTGATAGTGAAAATAGTTTTTCTTTGAAAATAAATAGACGTAATTGATAGCTGTGCAACCGCCGCCACCAGTGAAAACGTAGAGAGAGTGTTTTGGGCGGCGGCCGCTTCTCTGCTGTCTGTCCTTGACCCTCGACTAACCTGCCCCACGGCCACAGCTCGATACCACCACCGGCAGGCACTGTTATCGATCGAAGAGACGCCGCCGCCGCCGTCGACGACGACGCACGCACTGCGTCTAGTCTTAACAGAATATCACGTCTATGGTTCGTATGGTCTCTGGAATCGATAATGCGACCGGCATATGTAAGTGGTTGAGTCCAAAAAGTCGCAAGTACCAAGAAATAACAATCTTAAAGTTAGGTACTAAAAGAAATAAAATTGAAGAGATAACAAATATCGTCTTGGATTTATAAGAATCCAAATTACTTTTTTATTGTTTGATGGATGTTCAGACATCTTTAGATAAAGTTGAGCGCACTGCGTGTCATAAATTTTCAAAACTCGCTCAAGTATAGCGGCTCTAAAATGTAAAACTTTACTCAGAAAGAACATATATTTTGCTATAAAGACCGTCGCTCTCTATTTCTTTATTTTTTACATTTAGTCGAACTCAAAAAATTGCCTTAAAATTCTCCACTCAGGCGTTTGAATATATCAATGCTTTTATACTTGCTGATTATTATCTTGGGAAAAAAATTAAACGCTCATTTATTAAACTAAATGCTAAGTACATTTGCTATGTAAAAATACTAAACGCTAGTTTTTATTATAAAAAAAAAACTATTACTAAACAAAAACAAAAGTAAATTTATAAAAAATAATTGTTGCCATTGCTGGGGATGGTGAAAACAGGCATGAACAATTCTTTAACCTAGAAAATGATGTGTTTTTATTGCAGTAACGATATGAAAAATGTATACCAATTATTGTAGGTACTTGTTTAGTACTGAAGTGTCACCATACTTAATAATAATAAATACCAATAATAAATTTTATTTTGCATAAGGGCCATACATATGGAGTTATAGGATTGTTGAGTGCTTAATGCCTTAAAAGAGAAAAATTTGTTCCACTTTTTTAGATAAAGCAAATCTTATGTTGTTAATACCTACTTTGCATTCCTACTTAGTAGGTTTTACTTTTAGCAAATCAGTATTATTTACTTAGCACTTTATTACTAGCTATTATCTGTTACACAGGATATGTCATCTAAAACCTCCTCAGTTATATGGACATCTTCTTAGTCGTAGAAAAAATATAGTCTAGTTTAAGCAGAAACAATATTGTTACTTTATTATTTCCATCATTTGTGAAATTTATTAGGGAGCCCAAAATGAAGTAAAAATTTAACTAATAATAATAGTAGACTACTTGCCAAGGTGGGAGGTGATAATAATGACTATCAAGGCGAAATGTGATGACCAAGGCGCGAAGGGCCGCGGTTAGGAATAAGCCGAGTTTTATATCAATTGTTGAAATGTCATACTTTCCTTTTCACAGGCAAGATTATTATTTTATGATTGCGAATCAAAGAAATGATTTTTCTCCGAATCGAAGGTAGAAACTGAAATAAACTGAATGATTTCAAGTATTTCTTCATTTATAAAAATATTAAAAGAACTAAATACATACCTATGAAAATGAAAAAAAGTTACCAGTGATTTCTTATAATTATTGATAATTAAATGATAATTTAGGAGAACAATGATAATACATACATGGAAACTGATCAATTTACTAAAGTTAGCAAACACACTATTGACATTTTCTAACGGGTTGCAAAATTAATTTCTTTACGAGATTTTGGCTCGACTTGTCCGCTGATAACTAAGTTTTTCGGAGAACTGTTTAACTTCTTTAAATTTTATCGCATATAATGTACCTAACAGGGAAAATAACAAAGTGTCACCTTAATGGTTCGTCAAACATACCTGATTTTTCTTTTCCGATGTGTATTTGTAGTTGCTGCTCAAACAGCGTTCGTATTTTAAGTATTGTTGTGATTCAAGTACATAAATGAGTAGAATAGCAATCGCATCGTCGAGCGTAGTTTATGTAATGGTTGCTAAAACGTCTGGATGGATAAACCATTAAGACGTCTGGATTCCGACTAGGGGAAGCCCTTATAAATCATTAAAAAGCCAGGTTCGGGATGGTAGGGAAAGAGAATAACCGATTACGTTGTGGTAACATCAGTTCCAGTCTCTTCTTGCGATCATCCTTTATCCGCATTAAGGTAAATTTATACAGATATTTTGTGCAATTTAGAGTTTCTCGACTTGGAAAATTTTATTATATTTTCTACGAGATGTAATAATGAAAATATTTGTGTTGCGCAAATGTCTTAAATTTTATTAATGACACTGCACCTCCAAGCAATTGAAATGTAAAATATTTTACTTTAGGCAGCAGGAATAGAATAATGACCGTTCAAGGAGAAAGATTAAGTTATTCAAAAGCAATACAACAATTCGATACAGAGCGAATGAAATAACTGTCGCAATCTTTTTAAGTATTTTCTTCAATGATTATTGTTAATGACTTTCTTATATTAAGTTTGGAAATGAAGCGTTTTATAAATACGTCGTCAATAATAGCTCCTTAAATTATTAACTCTTGAAGGGTGACGCTTTCAGACTTTAGCCAAGCCTTATATTGAAGTCTGTGGGAGTGAACAAACTCTGAGTTTGTTGTATTGCCTGTGAATTAAAACCTCGCGACACCACCCACATCTGATGAAAGAGTAAGTAAACAACAAAAAAGTGATAAGTGAAGCTAGTAGCGGAAGTGTTTCCTCTGAAAATCTGCGTAACATGTGTCATTAAACTTTTTTATGCAATGGCGACAATCTAACCAACTTCCATTTGTATCAATCGACCGATAAAATCCAAGGCTTTTCTAATAATTATGATAATAAAACTAGATTTGTATGATGAACACATCTTGGTTATTACATCTAATATCATTTTTCTTGTTATCTCTTTGGGATCTTAGTTTTACACGTGGTGCCACAGATCCAGACTCGTTATATTTTGCACATTATACGTGACAGTTGTGGATAATGGTGTTTCTATTTAAAGATGTGATTTTAATGGTCGCCACAAATCACAATAAAACTCATCAGCGACTATGTATTTCTATTTTTTATATTTTTGCGTTTGTCATTGATAATTGGTCATGACCGAATTATGAGATCATAATCATCGAAGAGCTTTTTAACTCATGAAACTTTATGGCTAAGTAGATGTAAAAAACGAAAAATACTTGTCTAGATATAAGATTTGCAATAAGTTGCATTTAGAGTTAATCGTGCAGTACTATTGCGATTATCTCTGGGAATCTTTCCAATTTATAGTAGCCTTTCACTGACTCTGCTACGTCATGGTCTCTAACGGCCATCGGAAGCGATGATAATAAGAAATGTAGTCATTCAAGCAGTTTGCAATATTGTCAAAATAGTGTTGATTTTTATCATTAAGTTGAAGTATCTGTCTAATTCAGCTTGCGAGTATTTTGATTGCTCCGTTATGTGTATTTTTTGCCAATTTATCATAACAATAATAATAATTGTTGCTGTATTTTAGAAATATCTCAGATACCTACAGCTTTACAGCTATTATTCCAAACCATTAATTATTAAACTGACATGTTACAAGTAATTAATAACATGAACGTGTACACTTGAAGATTAAAAAATGGATAATACAAGAACAAATGAGTGGAAGTAAAATTTACGTTTTTTATTAAACTAATTGTTTTAAAATTTATTAAACCGACAAACCTTGACAAACTTTGTATACACACATTTGGTACTGTGTTTGTCATTTAGTCATGACCATATTAATTAGCAGCATTTATTAAAAATAAATACATAATAACAAAGAATCATCTGTTAAAATTTTTAAACGATCATTTTTTATTTAGTTGTTAATATTTTAATTACCACAGGAAAAATACAAATATTTTCAACTTGTCCACTATTATTAGAAACCGAATAGATAAATTAATTGATAAAGTTTTATCGGACGGTGACTTTTATCTTATGTCTGTTTGGCTACGTTTATTTAGTTGCAAAAATGCAATTGTTGGGTTGCCTTTGATTATTTTTTATTGTACAGTTGTGTCAATCCAGGACTACAATAAGGGTAGTTTTCACATATTATTGGAGTAAAACAAAGAGGTAACATTTCGTGACAGTTATTTTTGTTCCTTGAAACAGCTTATGCAAATTTTACATGTAATGTCATTGTAGATTTACTTGTGTATGTCTTGCCGTAGTAATACTCTTTTGTTTCTACCTTTCTTCTCACCGGTTAACGGAAATACGAAAGCAAAAATAGATGTTTACTGATGATAAAAAGTTATTATTTCTTTAAGTAGGTGTGTACGTTACTATACTTACCGTTAAATAAAACCAACATAATGACTCCTGTGTTTAATCCATTGCTTATTTCATCAGGAAGAATAATATGCAAATTAATAACTGTTTGATATTTAGTAATTATAAATACAGGATGACGAGTGATGTTTTGGATTAGGTACACAACAAAATTGAATATTATTTTAAAATTGCAGTCAAATAATTAACTCTTAGATTTTTATTAGAATTAATCAAGAAATTTTACTTACTTGACATTTTTATAATAACGTATTCAGTTGACATACTTACTTATCTAATCCTTTTTTTATCAAAAATTTATTTTACAGATAAAATTTCTGTAGGATCGAGGCATTCAATAATATGAGTTAAAACAATTTTTTTAATGTGGAAATAACCAGTTAATACATATTTGCTCTGTATTGCAATATCAAATATTTAAATGTGCGACAATAAATATTAATTACTGTATATAGTATTATTGTAGTGACCACCGAGATTTAACGTTCGTTGATAATGATAACTGATAAAGGATGGGTATGTCTTCTTCGAAGTCAGTTTCACCGTTAAAGTAAGTGTTGCAGTTATTTCGATTTCTTTCATCGTCGTTGTTGTGTGTGTAAAAAGAATCGTATGAGAATTTCTCTCTGTGTACACAGGATAGATGGCAACATTGTAAATAAACAGTTACTCTTACTTTATGGCTGACATTGATAACAGCTTTCGCGAGCATACACACATATCGAGCGTTGACGTCATTGTGACGTTTTTCTCGTAGCTTTAACCGGCTTGAAGTACGATGGCGCTAGTAAGCGTTTTGAAAAATAATCATGTTTACTTTATTAGATTTTGTTGGTTACCTAGTTTTCGGAAGCAATTACGGTGTTCTCAGTAAAGTCGTGCTTTAAAATTCAACTTTGATCCCATTTATAGTGTGATTAGATTTAATAAATTTACTTCAATTTATTGTAATAAATAAAACGAGGTTTATGGAAGGTAACATTGTTGATTCAGCTTTTTTGTTCTGCTTAATTCATTTATTTTATTCTCTTTTTGTGACATTACTGTATTGATTAGTTAGTTTAATGTTTGCTTTCGTAGAAATATAATTCAATAAGTTTCAATAACTGTTTTGTGCTTATAAATTTAACATGTACATTGTCAATAGCTAACAATAGAACAAGTCAGTGTGCTTGTTCGAGTTGTGATTAATTTTTCTTTTTATGTAACTATTTGAACACCAGGAGTATTATGAAACATGCTTCTGAGGTCGTTTTTGTTATTAACATATTATTTCAATAGTAGGTTCAGAATTACAGTGCGATTAAAAAAAGATCGTAATTATTCAATTTCTTTTCACAAATAATTTGCTTATTAGTTTACATAGAAAAAACGTAGGCTGACAATATTATACTCTCATTGTAGAATATTTGAGATAAAGGTATCAAAAGTAAATGCCCGATAAGTGAGCTAATTGTTAATTAATGACGCTAAACCAGTGTAAAGACTTGCGTACTAGAGTTTTATTGTTCTTTTTTATTTATTTAAGATTAATGGAAAACAGCATATTTTCTTGTATTTTTAGGATAACTTTCCGTTTCATAAGATTTTACGGATGCAAACTTCGAATAGAATACAGAATTTCTCTTAAATAAAGATTTACACACCTTTTTTATGTCTCAGGGTAATTAGACTTAAATGCAATATGTTCTCACTTCTTGTATTTTCTAATCCGTAAATCATTAGTTTCGCGCTTATGCATGTCAGTACTGTCATAAAAGAGTAATAATAATTTCCACAAAACATTTTCATGACTGAAGAAAAAAATATTTTGTAATGATTGTTGTGTTTTGCCTTCTACACTTTTAGATATTTTCAAAAAAAATAAATATAGATTTTTGTCCCAATTTTTGTTTATTCATCAAGCTATATTTTTTTTTGCTTCATTTGGGACAAAAATCGGTGGTTTTGTTTTAAAGTTATTTGTTTTATCGAATTTGTGGACATGGCAAATGTTAAATTTTTGTAGTGAAAAAAAGCAGGAAAGTTGCATTTTTTTAATTCTGGTTTATTTATGAAAAATTATTATACATCATTTCAAAACCTTCAATTTTATGTCTAGGTTCAATATTTTGAAAGACAACATATTTGCAGTTTTAAAACTAAAATGATGAGATAGAATTGAAATTTGAACACAAAATTTTGAAATAGCATGCTTTAGAAACACTTTTTTTTACAATAATTAAGATTAAAAATGTTGAATCTTCCGCGCTCGTGTGATCTTCAGGTATCGCGAGTTGGTTTTAATCTGTGCCTATTACAATAATTATTGCTATCGTCTTAGTACGCAGTAAGTAGGACATCCGCACATGAGCATTGTAAAAGACTCATAAAAACCTACAATATAATGGACACGTTATCGGTATGGTGTTGAAATGCTACACTCGAAAATAGTTTTTCTTTGTCAATTTTGTTTCCATTAATTGAAAAACCGCAAATTTTGCAACTTGCTCTTTTTTCATACTTTCCGACTAAATTGAGAAATTAAAGAATCAGTGTTCCTAAACCCAATTTAATGCAACTCATATTCAAGGTAACTTAACCTGCTGTTTCACATCGTGTGCTCTGTCACGCAACAGTCGACTGACCACGGTTAGTAAGAAAAGACCTAGGACGAATGTAGTGTTTGCCACAATGTTCACGTTTTATGTGGTAGTTGTAATTATGTTTGTACCAAACATGGGTGCTAAAGATTTCCTTGATGTTGAGCAAAAATTTGACTTTTCATGTTTTGCATGAGCATCTTCGTAACCGCTCTCTTGCATAATGTGAGCTCTTGACTTTCAAATACAAGAGTGGCTGAACTAGTTGCTTGCAAGTTCAACAATAGCGAAGCGGCTTCATTCCATTTATTAGACGATAATGGTGATATAATGTTGCTATTACATTATTGAAATACATTTTGTGGAAATTAGGAACATGGTGTAAAATATCTTGATTTGAAGCTACTAAGTAGGTACACTTGAAACACCCACAGTCGACCCTAATGTAGTAGTATGTAAAAAAGTTAATGTTGTTTGTTTCCACACCTCGTACTACTACTAATGAGTAATGAGTTTAAACAATTGTTGAATGAGTTTTGGATTTTGTGCGGTAATTCGACCATCTTTTCCTATCTGCTTGACTCACGCATTTTAGTTTAGGTATGCGGCATTGACACACTAACATTGCTTTATCATTGAACAACTTGATGGCGTTTTCGATGAAATTGGAAAAATACGTCGTCGGTTTTACACTGAAATTATTTTGTCGTGGCGGTTATGTTGTCAGTTTATGTCTCAACTTAAATTATCGAAGTAATGCTTGAATGACTACACAGACCAAACAACAAAAATGAAAGTAATACACCACGAAATATTTGGTAATGATTTTGAAATTGAATCTGGTGGTTGTGGTTATTATTGCTCGTCCAATAGCCTTGCTTAAAATTCGCCCGTTTCGCTCCCTCGATAAATTCACTGATTACCTCCAAATTCAGCCATTAACATTTGCATGTACACTGTTTTCGTATGTTGTTGGAGTTGTGTCAGCACTAGGTGTGGGTTATAATTTACGCTGTCCATAAAAACACTTTTTAAATAAACATTCAAGTGTAAAAATTATTTAAAACTTGACAGACTAAAAAATGATGTTATATCTTTGGCGCTTGCGATAACGGTACAAAATATGACGAATCATGATGTGTAATAACAGGAACTATACTTATGTCTCTATGCTGTTAATTATTTAGTTGTAGTAACTAACAAAGTACTCGTTTTAAACATTAGGAATTTTTAATGTTAAAACCAGTAAAATGCAGTTAATGATACTGTTGTAATAAATATGGCAGTAAATTATTGTAGAAAAACATTATTTTGATAACACGTTGAAAATCGCTTTATTTATCATATTTTAATAATAATAACAAGATTCTTTGCATGGAACATTAATTTTATCTGTCTTGCAAAAAATAAGTCTTAACGAAACTGTTTCGTTTCAATTTATTTTCGTTAAAACTATTCCTAACATTTAATTAAAGGAATTGGAGAAATAAAAAATACGAAAACGTGTATTACAAACTAACTTCTAGAAATAATGTAATTTATAACTTTTAAACACTAAAAAGTATAGCGAAAAAATTTGCTAATTAATAGACTTAAAGAAGGACTAATGAGACTATAAAGCAGAAAAATGTAAAATATTACTAATTAAATTAAAACAGCTCTATTCTGCAGATAATGTTAAATAATTTGTTTATAAAAAGAAGGAGCGAGATATGCAATAAGTATATGAACATTTTTTAAGTTTTTTTGTATATTGTTAATACATTTTTGTTAAAAAAAAAATGTTATCGACATCACAAAATTAGCTTATTGAATGTTTAAATAAATAAAAAAAAAACAGTTAGGTTCCTAAGTTCCTAAATTAGTTAAACTGAAGGTTTATTTCATATAATATTTTAGCTAAGCCACCTAAAGTTACTTCTACCCTGAATAACATACACTTTTTTATACACAAACCTCTTAAGATAAATTACAAATGACACTTTTGTGTCTAAATGATAAAAGTAAATGTTCTACTTTTATGCCTAGACTTAAAAGTAAAACTTTTAGTTAAAGTAATCTATACCTAAAAGTGCCATTTTATTGACGTTTACAAGTAAGAACAAATGTATTGTTTTATTTTAAATATTTTGTTACTGTTGTTAGCAACCCAGGTCCAGATCCAGTGATCTGAAAGCTGAAAATTCGATTTTATTTTATTTTATGATGGAATGATTTGTTTATATTATTTAAAGGTGGAAATAATAATAATTTTAAAATCAACGTTCTATAATGAAATAAGGGAGAAAATTTAAGACATGTGAAAATATGTATCATATGCGTACGATACTTAATAAAGGTAAAATATCGAGAAAACTGTGGGATAACACGTTTTTTACATTTCTGATTGTATACAGTATGTTCCGGATTGGGTTTACAAGAGGAATTTTTTTTTATCTTTGATTTTACGATAAAACTGCAAAGGAAAAACATTTTTTGCTTCACCTAAAACGAGTAAATCTGTACTTAAAACTTCATTATTCTGATTCAGTGAAAAGAAAAGTTAATTTTTCTTTTGATTTTCGACTCGAATAATTTTTCTTTGCTTTTTAAGTCTTATCACATTGGCGGTTTTATTTATTTGACAACTATATGTTACGTTGACAATTCATTTATTAATTAAATAATTATAGTTCTTATTAAAAATGACTTTGGTTTTTATCTTTAAGCTGTTTTTATGAGTTGCTATTTATTAAAATTTTGTTTTTCACAAACATGTTTGTTATTTAACTTGTGTAAACTCATTTGTCAAAATGACATAATTGTCAAAATAATAAAACCGCCAATGTGATAGGGCTTAAAAAGCAGAGAAAAATTAGTCGAAAATCAAATTACAACGCGTTACAACAAAAATGTTTGTGAAAAACATAATTTTAAATTGGCAACTTAAAAAAACAGCTTTAAAATACAAAGTCATTTTTAGTAAGAACATTCATTATTCAATTGATTAATTAATTTTCAAAGTGACATCGTTGTCGAAAAAATAAAACCGCAAGGTGATAAGACTTATAAAGCAGAGAAAAATTATTCTAAGTTGAAAATCAAGAGCAAAATGAACTTTTCTTTCTACTGAGTTAGAATATTGAAGTTTTAATTAAAGATTTGTTTGTTTCAGGTAAAGCAAAACATGTTTTTTCTTTGCAGTTTTGGTGTAAAATCATCAAAGATTAAAATAGTTTTTCTCTTGTGAACTCAGTTCGGGGACATTTTGTATATTGGCTTAATAAGAACGTAAAAATAAATAATAATATTTTGGGCTCAGGCAATTTCTCTTTTCCGAAAAGGCAACAAAACACAAGGTACCTACGTTGTAGATAGCAAAATGTTTTTTGCCAAAGTGTTATTAGTAGACTGGAAGAATTTAGAATCACGGATTTTGTTAACTCTTTTTATGTTTACGTCTTTCATATTTTCTTCATGGATTAAAACGTTCTTTCATACTTATACAACTTAGAAAACTAATAAAGGCAATGCTGTAGATTTGTTACAGTAATCACGTATTTGCGAGCATCAAAAACGAAGCTTATCACAAAAAACGGAAGTCCATCCTCTTCCAGTGATCTTCAATTTTCTGTTTTCATTCAAAATTCATTGGAACAACAAGAGTTGTTCCGCCGATTGCACACGATTAGTGGTGATTTTTGCGCAACTGTGGTCATCTCATTAATTGTAATAAGTCAGTGGTGCATTTCATAATCTGCGATTCGAAAAAATTTGGAATAACCCATACCAGATGGTTGATTAAGGTGGAGGTTGTCGAGATGACAAACCGTGACGAAAAAAATCGCTGCGGGCTTTGTCTTCGCCCCAAAATCGTCAATTTGGCAGAATTCGACGTTGTGCGTTTGCAAAAAAAACCTATTTTTCGATCGACAGCCTTGCCGTTTCGATCAAAACCGCGAATCGGCTGTGTTCGCTGTATCCGACTGCGTCACGGCGACCTACTAACCCCATTTGAAATCCTCGCGGCGCGGATACGTCGACGTTGCCATTGAGTTGCCGGCTCGCAAACCAGGAGTACGTCTGTTCGTGCTGGTGTTCCAAGTGTCGTTCGCCACTTTCCAGTGCGTGCACCAAACCCGTTACACAGTGTTTTTTCTTCTTCACCAAGAACCTTCTTCTCATCGGCATCGGAAATCGGAAATAATGCCAGTGAAAGAAACGGAACGTTGAACGAAGTCCGCGAAGAATGGTGAAGTATGTTGCCGGCGACCGGATTGTAATGTTATTGTGAAAATTCCACAAAGCTGGTTTTAGACGGGCGTGTTTTTCATCAAAATAGTGTGTGTTTGCGTCAATTTGCTATTTTACTCTTCTAGTCATTGCCCCTTACCTGTGATAATGTTGGAACACAGTGCTATGTATTTGAACGTGCCACCGCAATACGAAGACGACACGTCCTTTTTCCCCGATTTCTACACACGGTAGGTCCTTGATCTGGAACGTGGACTTTTCATGTTTTCGGTTTTCATACCGAATCGGCCTTGTTGAATGTTTAATTGCAGACAATACGAGTATCAAATCGTTACTTTTATGCACGACAAGGATAAGCAAACATACACCAGAAAAATACATAGATAACACGAGTAAATAATATGTCTTTATTAAAATATATGCTTCACGTTTTCATTGTTTTTTTAAACAACTCTGTTGTTCGAATTACATGTAGTAATTCAATTAAACTAATGACATTTCAATTTGCTAATCTCTTTTAGTGGTTAGTTTGTATGAATTTACATTTCAGATTGATCATACCGTAAATTTCTAGTAGGTAATTCGTATGATGATTGTCATAACCACATCCCACAAAACTCTAATTGACTGAATTGACTTGATATATCTCGCGAGGTACGAGATAAGTATGTATTATACTATTATTGCGATCAAGAAGGAACTAAATCGCAATTTGTACTTGAAATTCACATTTTTTTATTTTCTTTTATGTAACAATAAAAATAGAACAAGTACATAAATTGCTTTTAGCCAGAAGCAGATTTTTTTAAATCAAAATTAATGAAACGGAAAGCTTATTTCAGAATCGTTTGTAAACAAAATATAAAATGTTTTATTAGATATCTAGTAAAAAATTGAATTTCTATTAAATTGTATCGAACTTCAAAAACGATTTTTTAGCAGTGTTTGAAAGTTTCTCATGTAAATATACAACGCAATGCAATAAACCGATAAATTTCTTTAGAGCGGCTTTATTCACGCAAGATGGCGCGGGTGTTGGTGCAAGGGTCTCGTAGAGGATAAAGTATACCAATTCACAGTACTTTTTTGAAAAAACGTTTGCAGATAATTCTGTTTTTCACCATCATCGTCTTGGGAAAATGACAAAACTGTAAGTAGTTTTTGGAAATTTATATACATAAATAGGTCCGGTTTAACCTTAGCTTCATTTGGAAAAATTTTGTGAAGTTCTTACGCGATTTTTTTACAATTTGCTCTCTTCAATTTTGGTGATTGTTGTGGTTAGAAGACTTTAACGAGTGTCCGGAAGAGGACAGATAAAATTCTAGATTGTTAATTATTGTTAAAAACAATAACTTAAGTTTTATTTATTCCATCATAGTTTGCTTCAATTTGGTTGTGCCATCTTTGTTCCAATAGAGGAACAATGTAAGTTTTTTAAGTAGATAATTTTTATAGCCCGGTCAAATTAGTCATAAAAATATGTCTATTTTGAACGGCAATAAGGGCTTTTCTTAATTTAGTTTTACTGTGTATTCAGGGGGTTAATTGAAATAATTATTCCACAATTTGTAGGATAAATTATGAATGCGGTAAATTTTTTATCTTCTACATCATTTGTCAACTTCAAACCAAATTTTCGGTTCATGCCCTTTTGTTGCTCAATACATTTCGTTGATTATTCTTAGTAAACATTAACAATAAGTTGCGTTTTTTGTACATAAACTGTATTGTAGGGTTTTGTGTTTGTAATAATATACATAATTAAGTATGTAAAATATCAAGTTTAACAATGTGTATTTATTACTGTAATAATATTTTTACATAAAGGTCGTTGTCATTTAAATGAATAAAAGTAAAATTCAGTTTTAAAAATTCAACATGATAGAAATGTGGCACCACCAAAATCCAATTAAGTACAATTTTCTCATAATTTCTTCTGAATTAATGCGGTGTTTTGTGTTTTGCAACAGTATTGGTCAGGAAATGTAGCTTTGACATTTCTACTCATTTTGGAGTAGCCGGCAATAAAATAATGGTGAATGAGAATGACACACTTACATAATTGATGATCGAACGGTATTCGGAGAGTGTTTAGAAATAAAAATAAATCGCACATTATCATAGCGTTATTAGTTCGCCTGTTTTATCCAGTTTCTAACATTCTAATTGTTTAAAGTTCAAATTACTTAATTGTAGACAATTAAATGCCTGAAGTTTAAGAAGCCAAGTGATTGAATTACATTACTTGCTACTTTGTGTCTCTATCAAATTAATTTAAATTCAAAAACATATATTTTATTAAATAGACCTTCAAGTTTGAAGTGTGTAATTACAGTTGAAATATAAACTACGGCAAATAAATCCACTTGAGGTTATCATATCACATGACATTTGAAAGATACGGGATAAAAATAGTGAGCCGAGAAGACTTTGCATGTTTTTGACTCATGTTTATTGAAAAAATTCGGAAAATTCGAATTGGAAATGTCAAGATTCGTGTTTGTGGTGTTAAAAAGTTTCAATGGTCGGTTTAATCGAACAAAAATATAACTTTGCTGCTCACAAAACTTGTTAGACAAGTTATGTTCTATGGCCATGAATATGCAAGCCATTCCTCGGAAACGCAATTATCAAAGACATGACGGTGATGGCGAAGTTAACAGCGACAGCTGGTAGAAAGAGATGCCACCATGTATCGCAATAGAACATGTAAACGCACAACAATAAGCCGTACAAGGCGTTTAATTACCTTAACAATTGTTAAGACGAGGTATTGTTACTACTTTACAGATTTTTCGTTGTAAAATCGACAATTCGTCCCGATTAATCTCGACGTTTCGGTACGGCGCGCCGTGAAGCGTGAGATTTGTGTCAAATCGAAGGAAAAAACGGATACTTCCACTATGCCAAATTGCCTGCAATCCATCTACTTACAACATGAATAATAGCTCACTCGTTAAATTGAAATCTCCACTGATTTATTGCAAATATGTCCCGACTAATAACTGCTTTTCTTTTTTCTTTCACTAATCCTTCAGAAATTTAGCTACAAAATCCAGATTATTTTTTAGGAGAAAACGATGCCAATTAAAAAAAAAAAACAAATTGAAAAATGTTTGCCAATTATTGCGTTTGTCATATTGCAGAGGTGTGTAAACTGTGAGTTGCGCTACCAACCTTGCTTTTTAACGAGTGAACAGTGATGAATTTCACTACGTTGTACATAAATCTACCTTTTATTACATTATAATTATTACTTACAATTAATTAAAATCGGTTTTAACTTGTTAACCAAACAACACAAAACTTTTTCTCCTAACGATCTTAGAGTATATTTTTTGTCGAACACGCTTTCTTGAAAACAAACGGAACAAAATGAACAATATTCTACTTGTTATTTAGAGAATAAAACATGTATAGACAGACGACCATTCGTATAATTGTATTAGGTTCCACATTTCTAGTTGTGTGCGTCATTTTTCAACTTAACATAAAGAATTTTATAAATTTTATATGTAAATTTGTTTGTTGACATATTTTAGAAAAATCCATGTTCACAAGAAATGACCCTGTAGCCTGCTAAAATTGTACAGGTCATAGGTAGCGAACAGGGTCATTCTTTTTGGACGTAGGTGTACCATCCCAAAACGTCTATATTTAATAGAATTTACAATGTTTTATGTGTAATTTATATTCAGAATATAAAAATGTAGTAAAGTTGTGTGGTATCAATTGTCTTTACTTTTGGCTAAATTATGTTTGAAAAACATTAATTTAACTAGCCATGCAAAGAATGTCTATAACTCAGCATAATTGTCTAATTACTGTCACTAACTGAATAAATCAAAGTACTTATTATTTCCTCATGTAAATAATTTTTATTTTTGAACTTCTCGATGAGTTTATGCTTAAAGTAATATACATTTATTTTTTATTTCCTCTTTTTAATTGATGTCTAAAAAATGAAGAATTTCGCTTGAATAAATTAAATCCTGACAGCTTTGTTGTAACTATAAAGTTATAATCTAATTAAAATTTTAATTGGTCTGTTTTTGTTGTATTTTTTAGTAAATCTTTGTTTTAGCAAAGTTAACTAGTTTGTTGCATTTTTGATTACAATTTTGTCTAGTTTTATTTACACTTTTGCTACATCAAATCCGACAAAGGAGTGGGTACGAAGATTGTGGGTTCTCATATTTATGTATTTTTAGCGAACGTTAATGATTCATAAATGTGACGTGGCAATATTTTCTAGATGGGGTTGCATAGTTATTTTATTTCATCCCTCGCGAGAAATAAAACTTTATTGATGAACAATTATCATTATAATGAGTGAACGGAATCGATATTGTTAATTGCTTTATCAAAACTCCAAAGTATTTTTTGACATTTTTAAGGAACAAGAAATAATTATTGATACACACAATGTATGAAACTTTTTGAATCGTGTTTGAATTATAATTTGAAACAAAAAAAAAATAAATATTGACATATAGTTGTAACAAAAACATTGTGGAGTCCATTAAGTGCTGTCCATTAGTGTTTGAAATGGTACAATGCAGCATCAATTATTATAATAATGACCACAACCGGCGCTTAAACAGACCAGATGGTACTTATAATACAAAAACAAGGTTCTTTCTTCAAACTGGTCAAATAAGAGTGTAACGAGAGAGAATAAGATAAAAAATTAATAATTCTTTGTAGTCAAAAAAAAAGAGAAAAAGCAATTAATAATGACTGGAGATAAAAATGACCCTTGTGTAAGTTATTGTGCGGTGTTTTATGACGGGATTCTATTTTAGTTCTGCGGTGAAATTCGTTTTGATTTTACGACTACGCCTCAGCTGTGATGTTGAGCCGCGACCTGCCTCAATCGAGGTGGCCCCCGATGCGTAGGCGTCCACGGGTGCGTCGAAGGGGGCGCAGGCGCAACACGCCTGTTGCGTGCCGACGTCGAGACGCCTTCACTCTTGAGTATTGATTGTTATTTTTCAAAAACGGAGGGTTCGGAACGGACGTCTACTCCTATAGATTGGGATTAGCAATCGGTCCCCGTCTGATGTATTGTTGCCTTTATTTGAAGGCGCGGAAATGAAATTTGTTTTCTTTTCCCAAGAAAAATCAAAGGGAAATTGGAAGAAGTCGTTTGTATAAGTTTTCATTGAGGCGTTTCTCAACTCGGTATTCATAATCTATTTCATTCACTTGAATGAACAAAATATTTCGGTACCGTTATTTTACATATTTTATAAACTTGACAGTCACAAGATAATGAAATATTAGCGACGTTTATATTGGGGTACCGGAGGGTACTGCATTTACTTACCTTTCACGTCCTACCTCTTATTAGTAGCTATGTCATATTACTTCCGACATGTAATGAAAAATAGTTGCCTCAATCGTTATTTATGGTCTGTCGTTTTTCTCAAATGATAGATTTTACGAAAACAGTTATTTATAATGTATTGAATTCATGTTTTTAGTAAAATCGGTGAAGCAAATCGTCAGTTTATAACCATACGTGTTTTAATTGTAGTTGACATGTTCGTTTTTTTTTTAGTATTTGGATATATTTTTAAATTTCATAATTCATAGTTAACTCTTATTTTACTTGCAGTTTGATGTATTGTCGATTTTGTATTTAGTTTAAGTTGCATTCTATAAAAAATAGGCAAGCATTTACCTGAAGTAATAAATAAAATTTAATTGAGATTGAAATTGTTTTATTTATAATTACTTTCTTTAGACAATTTTACATTATTATGTACGATTCACGAGAAGATAAATAGTTTGGAAAAATCTTAACTTTTATTAATTTTAATGTATAAGAGAAAACCCTCAGGAAAATCTGTACAAAGACTATTAGTTGTTTCTAGGAGATCTCAATTTCAGTGTAAAATGATATAGCAAGTAATCATCTTTTAATTTATTTGGTAGCTTTTATCATTGGAAAGTCTGAGAGGTCAATTTTGTATTTACTTTCTTGAAATTTAAGGTTTGCACAAGTCTTATTTTTTATTTATCTACTTGTTTTTTATTTTATTAAATTTTATAGAGAATTTTCTTAAATGTACAATGAATTATAGGATATAATAATTATATGGAATAATCTTATTAAAACGCAAAATATTATGTTTTGACAAAAATGCTCGAACAGATAATAATAATAATAATAATAATATTTTGAATGAATTTTCCTTTTTAAAAATACACAATTCTTAACTTGATTAAAAATTTTACACTTTTTGAGTAAAACGACGTCATCGACATTTTTATTAATAGAAACCTCTAATTTTTTAACCGATTTGATAGATCTTTTAATCTTAAAATCTTTTAATATTAAATATTACATAGTTTTCGAAAAAACTAATAATATCAGCAAACAGCAAACATACAATTTTAAATTAATTTGGGAGGTTTGTATATTTTAAAAAGAAAATTGATCTGTTCGAGCATTTTTGTAAAAACAGAATATTTTCAGTTTTAATAAACAAGATTATTCCATAATTTTGTCGCGCACTGCATTTAAAAACTAATAAAACTACCACAAAATATTGCAGTATTGCAGGGTGATTTTTTAAAAACGAGCCACTCTGGATATCTCAGAAAAATAAACGAAAATTAGAAAATTACTCCAGCCGAATAAAATACCTCATTTGAAGTTTCACAAAGGGGGTGGTGCCATTTAAATTTTGAAAGGGTTAATTAGTAATAACATAAGAAAATGAAAGTACCCAGTTTATTTAGTTGCAATTTTAAGAGTAAAAATTAATACTCGTATCAAGAAGTTTGTTTATGTCCAAAAACACTCAAAATATTCAATTCATTCATTTGAGTTTATTTTATTTTAGGAGTAAAAATATCGGAATTACATTTATGTATTTTTTTAGAGGGAATAAAATACCATATTATGTATAAGTCAAAAACGAGGGAATGAAGCGTCACATTATTCCCTGTTAAGAAGAAACAGAATTCTTTATTTTTGAGTTAGGCTTTACAGAATTTCTAATTTTTTATTTATTTTTGAAATGTAGCTTTTTGTATTACTATTTCATGAGTTCTTTGTTTCAGTGAATCATATTTAATTAGATTAATCCTAGCTAACATTTGTTATTCGATTTAATATTATTTGTCTAAAAATAATTAGTGTAAACGTCAATAAAAGCGGTGAATCGCTCACATTTATTTATTACATTACGACTATGTGTCAGGGTGTCGTTTCTTATTGTTGTTTAATTGTTTCAGACTCGGTCCGTGTGAGTTGCAGGACCCGGCGTGGGCCAAGATGAGCGCCTTGGCCACCGGTGTCAATAAGAAAAGGAAAAAATCCGAAACAAAACCCCAGGCGCAGATGTAAGTATACATTTGATTAGTTCTCGTTTTCTTTTCTCTTCTCTTTCATTCGCACAAAAAATTATACGGTGAAAGACTGAAGAGACTTATAGTTTCGCTGACGAATTGTTATTCTCGCACATGTCGTATGTGCAGAGTAGAGATCTTGACAAAGCAGACACTATAATCCTCATCTTCTGAGAATCTGGAGGCCGATAGGAAGTGCTTAACTGCACAATAGACGAGCGCAATACAGTTTTGCTTTTATCAGCAACCTCGCGTATGCTCTATTATTCTTTTCGAGTGGAACTCACCCTCACATAGTGGTTGGTAGTGATTTCCTAACGTTAATTACTAACAATAAATATCTTGTAATGATATATTAATTTCCCATGCACACACATATGAAATGTGGGTCAGGTTACGTTGCATGTTGTCATTATTCTTGATATTTTAAACATATGACTGGCTGGCTATACTCAATATGATGCAATTTAATTACAAGTTGGGCCGTTGCGTTTTTGGTTAATTTATCAAAAAGTAAACTAAATTTCTGTAATTTGACGGCAATTAATGGCTTTGTGGACTTTTTTAATACAGTGGAGATGATGTTGAATGCTAACGTTGGAAAAATGTGAACAGGTGTTCTGCTTATGTTGCAGGAACGCTTCCAAGATGGCGTGAACCTCGTAACCTCGAGAATTCTTTCATTTATCGCATGATTGATAAAAATAAATTCTTTTTCGGTTAGTGTAACATCTTTAGACAGGAAGATGAAAAATGTAATGTTTTCTTTTTAAAATGATAATGAGAATATGGCCACGTATGTGTATGTAGTTCTTATTTTTCTATTATATTATTTTGCAAGACTTTACCAAAACATACCTTGGTAACTTGATAGTTTAATAATCACTTTGTTCCCCACCATCTTTATTATTTTTCTATGTTGAAACATGCTGAGTGAGCTTTTTGCGTGTAATTCAGACCAGTGGTTACGTTGATTTAGCGAAATACGGTTAATATTTCAAGTTTGCGATGAGTGATAAAGATTGTTCTTCTTCCAGTAATAAATGCAACAATGAAAAACGGCGCCGCGAGCAAGAAAACATCTACATAGAAGAGCTGGCTGAGCTAATATCCGCAAACTTCGCGGACATGAGCTCGTTGTCGGTAAAGCCGGACAAGTGCGCTATCCTTCAAGAGACCGTCAACCAGATCCGGAGCATCAAGCAGAGGGAGTCGGCGTCGCAGTCCTCCGATCCCGTCCAGCAGGGAGAGGTGTCGTCGTCGCGGCCGACCATCCTCTCGAACGAGGTGTACGGCCCCCTCCTTCTCGAGGCCCTGGAAGGCTTCCTGTTTGTAGTGAACGCCGAGGGCAAAGCCGTGCACGTCACCGAGAACGTATCCAACTACATCAAGTTCACCCGTGACGAAATCTTCAATAACAGCATCTACAATTTCATCCATCTGGGCGACCACGCGCGTTTCACCACCTCGTTGATACCGATGATCGGCTGGGGCAGCGAGTCGACGACGACGACGCGATCGCGCTCTTTCAGTGTGCGATTCCTGGTGAAGCCGCCCGACGACCAGGACGAGACCGTCGAGGAGAAGCAGCAGAGAGTCAACTGCTATGAGCTGATGCACATCTCCAGCACGCAGCTGAGAGACCAAGTGTCGGTATCGGACGACGAGGGCGGCGACAGCGGACCGTATTTGTTGTGTGTGGCGAGCAGGATTTCGCATAGGGACAAAGTCATTTCCGGGATTGAACAGTTTACGACCAAGTTGGACACCTCCGGCAAGATCATCGGAGTCGATGCGTCGGGGGTGTCGACGCCGTACTCGCAATTTATTAATAAAGAACTTATGGATCGCACGCTCAGGGATCTGGTGTTCCAACAAGACGTGCACAAACTTAACACGCATCTCAAAGATACGATTCATACGGGACAGGCGACTAGTGCCGTTTATAGGTTACAACTCGGGCAGGACAAGTACGTGCAAGTGCAAACCAAATCGAAATTGTTCAAGACTAATCCGCATAACAGCAACGATATTGACTTTATCATGGCTACGCATTCGATTGTGGGGTAAGCAATGAAATTATAGTATACTAAAAAAATTATAAGTGTATGTTTTTTCGTTCTGGAAAATGATAGAAATTTAAAGAATTTAAAATGGATATACAAAAATCCATCTACATTTTTTTTTGTTTTATAAAATGTGAAGAACTCTAGACTGAGACATTGAAAATTATGCCAAAATTAATTACATATCATATGAACAGAATGTATGGAATCAAAACGTTTTTTGCTTAAACTGTATTCGTTTATTTCATTTTTTTGATTTTCGCAAAATTTTTATTTTTTTTAAATGGCAATAATACACTATACAGGGTGATTCAGATAAGATAATGAGCTCCACGTTCTGGCGATGCAACTCAAAAAACAAGTTTCATTTACGTCTTGATCTAATTTTAATTAAGATTAGCATTTGCAATCCAACTTATTTTATGTTGCTCTGACAAACAATTTATAATTAATAAAAAAACTGTGAAACACTTTAGTGTTTCATTCTTTCATACATTTTGTATTGTGTTTACACCGAAAAGACTTTTCTAATTTCTCTATCATTGCGCGAGAGCTGAATGGCACTAATGATCGTTTTCTGCACTGATGTCAGAGTGTCATAAATGATAACTTGGATTCAACTAAATCCTAATTTAAATTGGATCAAAGGCGTAAATGAAATTTGTTTTTTCGGTTGCATCGCCAGATCGTCAGGCTCATTATCTTATCTGAATCGCCCTGTATTTATTTTTATAAAGACTATGATCTAAGGCTTACAACTATCTACATTTTATTTAATTTTATACAGAAAGATTCAAAAGTGTCGGACCATCTTTTGGGTGGTGATAAAGGACATCCAATTGATCGATTTTTTGTCATCCCATACAGATACCTCTTGAAAAAATCACCAATTTGTGCTTTATGGTGAACAAAACATTTTACAAACTAGCAAATTGAACAATAAATTATTAATTCTCATAACATCGGATCTACATGGTAATATAGAAATTCACAGTTTCTGTTTCTTTTTTTCAAAAAAGGCTTGAAGAAAATTTGAATTCATCTTTGTGTTTAGCTGAATGTCTTCTATATTACTATTCGAGAGTTGGTCCGACACTTTTAAATCACCCTCTGTATATTTATATTTTATATACAGCATGCGCCAGAACTCGCGCCCCAGAGAAAAATGCCATATAAGGTAAGATACAAGGAACATGGAAAAAATGTTAAAAAAAAATTATCTATAAAAATTTATGAGAAAAAAGTTATGAGAGTTTAAAGTTAGCACTTTGACTCTATTTATTTCTATTGGAAAAATAATTTTCCAAGTTTTTTCGCTATAGGCTATAGAGGGAACAAGGAAGCTGTACCCTAAATTGTAACTCTGTTCAATGTTATTTGTGGCTTTTATTGGCAAAATTTTTGTCTCTTTACTAAATAATTGTAAAAAAAACATATACAAGATTATCAGTATCATTAAATAGATTAAATGTCAAATGTCTAAAAATAAATGTCAAAAAATTTTGACAGATAGAATTTTTTAAACATTTTTTTCATGTTCCTGGTATCTTACCTTACTTGAAAATTTTCTCTGGGGCGCGAGTTCTGGCGCAGCCCTGTATACGATTTTTACTGAAAAAAACAGGAAATAATATAAGTTGTTATTTTGTTTCAGAACAATAACATTTTTTATAGCAATTTCGTTTATATTAATTATTATTGTCTGAAGGCAAATGATAAAAAATAGCGCTTAGTTTTATACCTTCTGTTCACTTTGTACGGGGGTCCGGAAAAAGCGTTAAAAGATTTGGGGGAGTGGTTTCCTAGCTCAAAATAAGAAAAAAGTCCCTATGGACCTATGTCCGGAAATGCTTCTTAAAAAAGCTAGATTTATAATTCGACTTTTTTTAACTAACTGTATTTTTCGAAATTAAAGCCGGTGCACAATCTCGTTTTTCTCGAAAATGGTGCATCGTACAAAAATAATACAAGAGACACTTTTTTAAAAAAATTAGTCAATAAATCCGAATCTGATAAAAAATTTCAAATAAGTTCTCCCAAAGCAAAATTTTATGTAGATTGACTCCGACTGTATACAATTTTTGAATCAACCTCAAAAAATTATTCCAGATGCAAACTTTTCTAAATTTATAACCACCGGTTACTGAGATAATAAAGACCTTTTGTCCTCCATCTTCAGGGGGCTCTAGGTCTCTCAGGAAGCATTTCCGGATATTGGTCTATAGGAACTTTTTCCTTATTTTGATCTAGGGTAGCATCCTCCGAAATTTTTCAACGTTTTTTCCAGACACTTGTTCCACGAGTTATAATGAGCCTGAATTTTTTTTTGAAGTAACCAACAATGCATTTTAAAGATATTAAAAGATTTGGTTTTAATAAATTTAATTAACATAGTGGCTAGACAGCACTTCAACTTTAGTTTATAAAAAGTTAAACTTTGGTGAATTTGGTGAGATTTACTAAAATGTTGAGGAAAAGATCGACACTATTCTCATTTATGGGGAATGTTGAAAAAAGCTTCGCAGGCTGCACATTTACATACAGCGCGGTATTCAAATGGACGGGCTCCCTAAAACTGAAGGAAATCCAATATGTCTGATTGAAATTTGTCAAAAAAGAAAATACGACAACTATTTTTAATTATTAAAACAAAATATTTTTATATCTGCTATATCTTTGAAATGTAATGTTGGTTGCTTCAAAAAAAATTAAGGTTTATTATTACTTGTGGGACACTCTGAATATTTACATACTAATTGACATAAAAAAATGTAACATCTTGAAAATGTCACGTTTTTCTGACAACTTTTTATAAACAAGTTTGTCTGAGACACAACATTGTATTGTGATTAAAACCTTCAGCTCTTTTATCTCTTTCTGAAGGCAAATGATTAAAAAAAAAACGCTTGGTTTCATACTTTTTGTTCACCTCGTAGAAGTAATATTATGAATATTACAATATTATGGATGAATAGGATTTAAAGAAAAGAACTAAAATTAACCAAGTCATTTGTTTTTGACATTTTATAAGTAGTTGAAAATTGATTTGTATATTTTTGAATTCTGTCCTCAATATTAGTGTAAAATTAAAAAAAAAATATACTGAGTAATAACGTTCTGTGTTACAACATAAAAAATCTGGAACTTGATGCAAACTCATATCTACCGGCTGTCACACTAGGTCTTCATGTTTTCGGTAGCTCTATGTTCAGTTAAAAAAAAACAAGTCAATCCATTAGTGTCATTCAATGATGTGTAAGTAGCGTGTCTGCAATTTAATAAGAGAAACGCAAAAAAAAATTGCTATTTAACAAAAAAAATTACGGACAGAGAGGACATTAAACACTTTACAGTAAGAAATAACGTAGCAAAAATTTACTGATAACAATAATTAAAAAATAGAAATTTTTGCTTCTCATATTTTTGACTTGTTTTGAAAACGCTGCGAATACAATTGAACATGGAAAAACAGTGTAAAGGACAAAGTTGTAGAGAATTCGCTTGTATTATATTTACTTATGAGCTTTAGTATTAATAATAAATTTATTGGTGCAATAAAACAATAATTTTTACTAAACATGTTTCCAAAAAGCATTAAAATAACTTCATTTTCCATACTTTTGATTTTATTGTTCAAACAAAGTTTGCATCTACAGAAACATTACTTACACAATTTGTAAAAACAGCTTTAAGCTGGACACAATCACAATCCTAGCATCATCGATATCTGTTTTCTTATCACTATTATTGAAGGAGAAAAGCTGGTATTTCTATATTTAAACGTAAATAGTAACTAAATAACAATTTTATCGCTGAATATACTTCACCTTCTTGACTATCTTCTACAAGTTGAAGAAGCTTTTAGAGTTAATTATTGTTTAAGCTGCGACGAAGTCAAGTTTCTACGCTAAAATCTGTTCATAATTACTTAGATTAGAACAAACACGCTTCTACTTTTATTTATTTTCAACATATTTATTCAGGTGAACTAATTCGAATTTGGGTATTTTTGCCTAATAACTTGTTTTGTCCACATTCTTATCCTACACGTCAAAAATGACGCATCAACATTGAATAATTTGTACTAATTATCAGTCTTTGTTTACAACGAAAAGACGCTTTTTGGAATTATATTTTCTTATCTGTGCTAATATTATGATTGATAAAGTTTGTGAATCAATGTATTGATAGGTTGCTATTTCATACAATTATTACTTGTTTTGCAACATGTCACAATTTTAATCAAAAAAATTAATTTTCGTTTCATTCATAGTACTAATTACTTATTTATCTGCTCCGAATGATTAATTTAAAAAAGGCTTTTGTTTATTTTGAACCGTGAGGGTCAAAAATACCTACTAATTAATTTTTATCGTCGTGTAAAACGGTACTTGTTCACGTCACAACACTTTTCTACATAGAAACAATTTTTCTTGAAACACAAAGTAGGAGTTTATTTATTTAAGTTATCAGTATAAAAGTTAGACCTTCAATAATTTATTGTTCAATTTAAAAATACACTACAACATTGTCCAGTACATTCAAAATTATTAAGAAACAATATAATTGTTTTTGCAAAAATTTCTTTTGTTTATTTATGTGGCCTTGTTTCTTATATTAGACTTGTTAGGTTGTGTAAAACACTGCAAAATTTATAATTTTAAATCTTAAAATCTTTAATATTAACGTCTTTATAAAGCATGATATAATTATTGTTTTATTAGTGTGTTAATGAGTCGTTTACGTATTAATAAAAACAATTAATTCATTTTGCTTTTTATAGGTTTTTTATACAGCTACATGAAAAACATCAATTAAGTTAATAACAAATTGTCTACCGCTAAAATTAACAAAAGTTTACATAAATCACTTTTATTGGAAACCTTCTCTATACGTAAATTGTCTTTTGCTTCTCATAAATATTATCAAATGTACCAACATTAAAGAAAAGTATTTTACACCAATTTATTTGATATTTTAAGATCGTCATAGCTAAGTTCGAGAAAATGCAGATTGGTTGATTTTATGGTAAATAACTAAAATTAGTCTGCTATAATTATATTGTTCGCCAATCTGTATTGTTTACTTAATTTTTTCTAAGACTTAAATTGTTGAACTCGATCCATTTTCTTTCCAAAGTAGATGTTTTATAGTTTTAAACAGTAAGTAATATTAAAGTCAACTCCACAAATCGATAAATTTTATTTAGCCAAGTTGGAACATGTTTCGGCACCCTTGCGCCATCATCAGCCTTATATTAACAAAACAAAAAGACGCCTTAAGTCATAAATTATGTTAATACAATATGACTTACCATTGAAAATTGTTACACTTTAAAATAAAAAATAAAAAATTTACAAGATTAAAAAATTTAAATGTTCACTGTTAAAAAATTTTTAATGATTTATTTTGATTAATTGTGTTGTTTATATAGTTTTAACCTTAATTTATTTAAAGTTTGACATTTGACCTGTGAGGATTTGCAGTTTTCTTACTTACCGCAATACGCCATTTTGTTATTATCGTTCTTCAAAAATTTTCGCGGGCGAGGCTTCAGTTTCACTGACCTCGTCCTTTTACTTTTTTACAGAGGAATAATGTTTAAATCATATTCCTTCTGTATATTTTTCCATTTGTGATAATCAGGAAAAAATTTTAACAGTGAACATTTAAATTTTTGTAATCTTATTAATTTTTTATTTTTTAGCTTAAAGTGTAACAATTTTCAATGGTAAGTCATATTGTATTAACATAATTTATGACTTAAGGCATCTTTTTGTTTTGTTAATATAAGGCTGATGATGGCGCAAGGGTACCGAAACATGTCTCAACTAAATAAAATTTGTCGATTTGACTTTAATATTACTTACTGTTTAATTTTCTAAGACTGTTTGTTTTTTAAAGGTTTCTACTACATACCTACTTGAACAATGCAAAAATTAACAATTTTTTGTGTCTTTTTAGCGAATACGATGCAACGGGTCCTTCGGATCCAGGAGGCGGAGGTACCAGTAGCGTTGGTGGTCCCTTGATGACTAGCGTGGTAAACGGAACTCGTAATGGTACCGCTCCTGTCAGCTCCGGTAGCGATAGTTCTACAGCATCCTCGAACGCGTTAATGAACGCCGGCAACGCGTCCTCTTTCACCCCCTACAACATGGACAACGATTTTTCCTTTCCCGACATCGTATTTCCGACGTCGACGTTCGAACTGGAAGCGTCCGGTTGGACGGAAGCGCGGCCGGATTCCCGACAAAGTGCGACGCCCGTTTCAACGCCAACGCCGCGACCTCCCAGCAATCCTGCCTACAGTCCCGCGACGACGGTGGCTCAGAGCCCGCTCGCTCCCTTCGTCACGCAGCCGAGTCCGTCGACGCCCGCCGCCCCCAATCCTTACACTAGTACCTTCCCATTTAGTCCGTTATCCGAACAGAACTACAATGTCGAAGAACCAAAAGATACCAAAGCAAACGTCTTGGATGAGGCTTCGAGTATGATGGCCGATTCCGCTAGATTAAGGAATTTGTTAACTAAACCGCCCACGGTCGCCGACTCTTCAGCGAACGACGCGGACGGAAGGAATAAAAATAGGATATTGAAAGGACTGCTGAATCAGCAGGACGAAGACGATAATAGAAACGATAATAGAGCTAGTCCGAGAGGGGGGCTTATCAATCGAGGAGCGGTCGCAGGACCTTCAGAGTTACCGAAAACCTCTACAGCAGGAGGAAACAACATGCTGCTACAGGTAAACACCCATTCGTTTTCATATGTCACAGTGATATAAATAAGATACAACCAGCTAAAAAATACACCATGTAACACAAAGTTTTACCAACTTGATTTGTCAACAATCATTTTATCACAAGGTAGAGAAGAGACTTTTGATAGCCGAGCTTTTTTATTACCCGAGATGCGTAGTAGCATCGAAGGAAATAATAAATGTTATATTTTTTTTTTTCAATACCTACTAGCACAGTTATTAGGTACACAGAAATACAACGATTATGAATACAGGGTGATTATAATACAGAGATCTCGCGCCCCACAGAAAAAAGTATGCTAAGATACCAGGAACATGGAAAAAATGTTAAAAAAAAATTGTCTATGAATATTTCGAAGTTATGAGAGTTTAAATTATGCACTTTGACTCTATTTATTTCTGTTGGAAAAATAATTTTCCAAGTTTTTGTGCTACAGGCTATTAGAAGAGGAAACAAGGAAGCTGTATCCTAAATTGTAACTCTGTTTAATGTTATTTGTGGCTTTTATTGGCAAAATTTTTGTACTTTTATTAAATAATGGTAATAGTTATTTATTCGACGAGTTTGAGTGTAAATCGGAACTCTTTATTTGGCGAGTGGATTTTTAAACCACGAGTGTAACGAGTGGTTTACCATCCACGAGGTGGAATAAAGCGTCCGATTTACACTCAAACGAGTGGAATACAACATTTTATTCTTCGAATTAGAGTCAACAAGGCTTAAACTTGCTTTAAATCTGTTAAAAATAATTTGACGTTTTGTATTGAGAAATGCCAAACAGTTGTCAAAACTTTCTTACACGGGAGAAAAACCGTAAATTTTGACAGTGTCGAAGAATAATAGTACATTATATTATAAGTGATAGAAATGCATCATTATACGCGAGTGAGAATTTTGACACTACTCACGAGTTTCATAATGGCATTTCGATCACGTGTGATATACGACGTTTTATCTCACAGGTGCAACTATCCAAAAAATGAAGTTTCATTCAAGTAAAATATTCACCTATAAAAATATAATAGTAAATATAATAGAAAAAAATAATATAATAGTCAAATTTACTCACTTGTGAGTACTTTATCTCACTTGTGAATAATGTTTGATTTCTGTCACCTAAAACAATGGTCTAAGGTACCTCAAAAACTCAACCTGTAAGATAAAAAAACATATACAAGATCATCAGAATCATTAAAGAGATATAAAAAAATGTCAAAAAATAAATGTCAAAACTTTTTGACACATAGAATTTTTTAAACATTTTTTTATGTTCCTGGTATCTTATCTTACTTGAAATTTTTCTCTGCGGCGCCAGTTCTGGCGCAAGTAACCTTACTTAATGGGCATATTGCCTCAGACGTACACAACTATTATTTTTGTTAATTTATTATTTCCTACGGTAATTAATATTACTTACCTGAGTTATTAACCTAGGTTGGAAGCTTTATTTTAAATGAGGTTATGTCATTTTTTTTATTTTTGCATCTGCAACTTCATGATATGAAATATTTGTTAAAATAACATAGAACCTACTACCGGTACTATTTCCACATGAAATAAATCTATTTGTTGTTTTGATAGTTTTAACAAAGACAAGGTTAGAGGTGATGTTTTTTAATTTGGAACTTTAAGTTTTTTTTTATTTGACTTTGTATTTTGTATATATAAATACTTCGGTGAGTACTTGTGATAATATTTTTAAATAATAATATTCTAGATATATTTCTATCAAAGTAATACATACACTCCAGTATTGATATTTACCCATCTCTAATCCGTTATCGCCTTTGGTCAGTAGTAATAGTATATTATATCACAAAGTAGAAAAAAGACATTTTTTATAGCCGAGCTGAGATGCGTAGCATCGAGGGAAATAATAATTGCGAGGCTATAAAAATCTACTAGCACATTTATTACCCAGAAATACAACGGTGAATAATAAAACCCTACTTAATGGACATGTTGCCTCAGACGTAAAATGTTGTAATTCACAACTAATATTTTTGTTAATTTAATTTAACAAAGAATATGCAAAGAAAAGGGAAAAATTGTTAAAATTTGCCGCACTACCGATAGTATTTTAACATGAAATAAACTGATTTGTTGTTTTGACAGTTTTGACGTAGACAGAAGTATTAGAGTTGGGGTTATTCTGATGTTTTTAATGAGGAAGTTTAAGGCTTTTTTATTTGATTGTCCATTAATTTCATCTCAAAATACTTCCGTTAGTACTTGCGTTGGTAATAGTTTTCAATAATAATATTCTAGAAATAGTATCAATATCCTCTAACATCGGCATTTATCCACCTCTAATATTTTTGCCTTTTATAGCCTTTGGTCCATAATGAAAAAGATCATTGACCACTAGGAGAGAAAAACTACTTCACAACCTCTCGACAAACTAAATAATGGTACCTTTTACAGCTAGTAGTGAAAAAAAAATATATTGACCACTAGGAAAGAAAAACAGCTTTTTTATTATTTTTAATTTTAAATATTTATAGTTACGGTAGGAGTAAAAAAAAATGAAAAATTCTTACTCAGTATTATGTCGTAGTCTGTGTAGTGAAGTAATACGTTTTCAACATGTTACACACGTACACACAAGGACAACGTTGTAGAAAATCAGATTTGTCGTAAAAATTTTACTTTTATGAAATTATTGCAACATAGGTATAAATATTTTAAGAGAATGAAATAAAATAGATAAAACACGAAACCACGAAACTTTAAGTTTCCAGCTCTAGTTCCTGTTTTACTATGAGTGACAAGTAAAATCCACAACAGAAACGTAATTACATAATTAACTTACGGATGCTATTGTCTTTTCAATTACGTATTTACAAATACGAGTAATACCAGATTTTCAATTGGTATTTAATTACTAATTATAAACGTATTTACGTTTGCTACTACTTTTTTTACCGTTATGTGGAAATATATTACTTGTGACAAAGGCAAAAACGTGACCTTGACCTGTATATAGTCACCAATTAATTGTTGTGTAGGTTATGCGAGTTGTAGTGGAGTTATACACTTTTTTTTCTAAACTTTGTCATTACAATGTCCAACAACTTTTCGGTTTGACGACAAAAATGACTCTTAATTATTATTCTAGTCATAAATAAATTGATTTGAGTCATGCTGTAGGCAATTTTTGGTTCGATCTGTTTATTTCATCGACTATCATTAGCTATTGTCATATGTAATTAGTTGTTTAATTATTTCTAACATCATTAAACTCGCGTATAATTAATTTATTAAAAAATGAAACAACGTGGGATGGATCTTTTTGAAATCAAAGCAATTAAAACAACATGTCTCTCTTTCTACCGTAAACATAAATAAGACATGAGAGTTATACCCATCTAATAGTTTTTTCGTGATGATGATAAATTAAAAGTAAAACGGGTATCATCATCTACGGTTAATCTAAACTGTGAGATTTCAATTCTCTTGTTATTAGATAAAGTAATTTATTAAGTAATATATCAAGATAAATATCTGATTGGAATTGTGGCAGTCTTAATTTAAACCAAGATGTAATATCATTTTTTTTTAAATTCCTTTTTAATTTGCAATAATTGATAAAAGTTAATAGTTCCTAGTGCTTGATTCAATAATGACCCAAATTACCTAAAACTAACAGATAACACTATTAGTAAAAACCAACTAAATCGATATTCAACAAATTTTAAAAATAAATGTTTAGTGAAATAAATAAAGTGAAACGGGGTCATGACTACTACACTACAAGCAATATTTTGCAAAGTAAAACCAACTAACCAAGCCATGGTTTTATAAAATATTTGTTTTGCTGGAGATGCAATTAGCAGTAATGAAGTTAGATTGTAGTCAGTTTGTTTGGACGGAAATCTTGCATTTGTTGTTGTATGAATCATGTTTCGATATTTCGAGTTTAGTTGGCAAAAATCCGTCTAAAGTTCGGGTTTCCGTGGGGATTTCTATACCTGCCCTTTTATGCCTGCTATTGTAAAATCCCCGACAATCCACAAATACAGTTATAACATGCACAACAGTGAATATCTGGTGTTCTGTCGTTGTCGTTCTGCCATCTCTGTCGCACGCATAGCAGTCGTCTCATTTTATGTACTCAAGTACAAAATTTTATCAGATATACTTTTCTCACTTGGCAGTTCCTCAATGTGATAAAGCATTTACCTAACTGGCAGACAAGCAACAAGATGTTTCGGTGAACGCGACGTGATTTGTTGTGCATTTAACTTTTTCAAACTGAAATTTGTGTAAACACGTGATCATGTTAACTGTGCATAGTGTAAGAAATTTTTGGGTTTTTTTGAAGCAAACCGTTTTGTTAGGTTATCTTTTCACTTGCTTCAATTTTTATCGTTTGTTTTTGTGTAAATCACCCAAAGTGAAGCTAGTTTTTAGTATTTGTTGAAACAGATAAGACATGATTGTTACTGTGTTTATTAATTCATTCGTTTTGTTTTTAGTTGCTGAACGAGAGAAGCGACGATGATGATAATCTTGAAGCGAGAGCTGGCGTAAGGAAGAAAAGTGAGTTACTTCATCAGCTGCTCAAAACTGAAAGTCGCGAAAATGAAGACGAAAAGAAAAACGATGTTCAATCGCACGACGATTCATTATTACGTAGTTTGGGCTTTACGAGTTCGCCTTCGCCTCCTAGTGGAGAGCCGGGAAGGAGTCGGAAAAGGCCCAGTGACGATAGAGACGAAAATGTCTCTAGTAAAAGAACATCGGATGGATCTCAGGTACGATTAATAAGAGAAAACTATCGATTGGCTTGAGTGTTTATTTGTATTTGAAGAAATTTACGACTTTCTTATCGGATTCCTGAAACTACAAGGCCTTTAGAAAAATAGAAGTGATAATATTTCGAATGCGAATAATTAATGAGAAAGTAGGATTTTGTTTTGTACTACCGAATGTAACAGTTATTTGTATACAAGGGAGGAAAGTGTATCTTGTCGAGGCAGTAACCACCGAGATAGGAAAAGACACTTTACTTTCTTCTAATGTAACACATAATTTTTCTTACGATTCAGCAAGAAAAACTTTAAAAACAAACAATTTCTCTTAATATCTCAGTTTTGTCATTGAATCTAGCAATATGTTTTTCCATTTCCTTTGGAGTAAAATTTTTACCTCCTTGAGAGCTTACATACATTTTATTGTAAAATTTTTACCTCTCTGGGAGGAATTTTTTTTTATGGCCCCAACAGAAAGTAAGTTTTCCACCCTAATTTCAAAAAAGAAAGTGGTCAAAATTTTACTTCCCTGTGTCAAAATTACATTAAAAATATACAGGGCGTAACGAAAAGATGGGGACAAAGAGTATGAGTCAAAATAAAGCAATTTTAGTCAACTTAGCTCCATACCAAGTTGCACCGTTTAAAAGTTAGAGGGCGTCAAATTAAAAAAAAAGTTTTTCTTTAATAACTTTTTAATGGAGTAATCAATTTTTATGTTTGGTACAGGCAATTTGATATCAAAACCACATGTATTGTGGTGTTTATTTCTTTGGTTTTGTTGTTATTGTAAAGTACTTACCTAATATCTTAACACATTTAAAGCCATATTTTTGTTGTACATAATCCGAGTGGCGTAATTCTTTTTTATATTTTAAAGGTATGCTGTTTTTAAGCAATTTTTGTATGTTATAAAATTTTTATATTATAGGCCTTGGTTTTAGAGTAAAAAATAATTTAAGGACACATGTCATTTATTATTATTGTTTCTGAACTTGTATTAAAAAAAATATAGTTAGTTTCTGTATGTATGTTTATGTTCGTTGTTGTTTGTCTTAATGTAATTAATTATTAATTTAAACAAAAAAATCATAATTTTATTGCCGTTCTCTAACTTTAAAACAGTGCAACTTGGTATAGAAATAAGTTGGATTAAATCGATTTAATTTGATTTGGGGAATCTTTGGTTACTCTTTGGCAGCATCTTTTTGTTACACCCTGTATATAATCTTTCCGGGAATTAAAAATTGTACCTTCCCCATACAAAGGAAACATGCTGCTAGATTTAATGGCAAAACTGAGAGATCAAGAGAAATTGTTAGTTTTGAAGTTTTTCTTGCTGGATCGTAGGAAAAATTATATATATTATCCTGGGGAAAAGTGTATTTTCTTCTCTTGTAATACAAATAATTATTTTGTTTTGTTTTTAGTGAAAATACAAGTACAGGATGCCCAGCTAAAACATTATCAGTTAATTTGTTATTAATTATCTGTAAGCAGAAATGCTTAAGGGAAGATATTAGAAGTCATTTACATTTACAAAATCAGTATGATATAAAAGAAAGGCGTTCAAAACATTTAGAAGTCTATTTGCAAAAAAAAAAAAAAACTGTAGAACCAAATTTTATTTAATAAAAAACATTATTTTGATGGTGATAGTTATTTTTTTTTTTTAATAAATTTACTTTATCGACCAATTTTACCTAAGCACAACCATACAACAATTTTTTTTATTGAAATTCGTTTTTATCTTATTAAGCAACATTTCGTTACATTGTAAAACTTTGTTTAAAAAAAAGTGTTATTTTTTAATTTAAAATTGAGAAAATGCTGGCAGTTACGTAATATTTGTATTCTTGTCCAGTTTTATGTGTTTCAAAGTACATGTCAGGCTAATAAGTTTTATTTATGCAGTGTTTTACATTAATGAGTTAGGTTTTGTCATGTTGGTCTTTTGATGTTTGTAAATTTCATTACAATTTTTTTGTAGGTTTCCTCGACGGGCGTAGGAACGGGAAGCAAACTTTGTGAAAAGAATAAAATGTTGGCATCTCTATTGGCTAAAACGCCCAACAACCAACAACCCATCCCCCATATTCCAGTAAGCCTTATGTCGGCGACACCGCAAGATATTTTACCCCGGATCTCATCACTACCCGAAACAGTGAAAACAAGTAAGCCCATGCCGACGCGATCTACTACCTCTGTTACACAACAACGGAACGTTGTCAAGAATACACTGCCGGACAACATGTCGCGAATGGGCGCCCGACAACCGACTACCAACTACCTCACTACGATGTTAACACATCCGAATAGTTTGCACCACCAACGAACGACAGATAATCGACAGATGGGCCAGGTGGATTCTGGTTCCTATACGGCACCGGCTACGTCCAGTACCGATGGAAATATAGATGGGTCCATATGGGCTGATAACAATAATGTCAATTCGAATGATCCTGTGTTGTCGGACCTTCTGGATCAGGTTATGGATATCGTGCCGGACGAAGTGGGGAGGGCTTTTTCGGCAGGGGAGGGACAACAGCCGAATAATTTCCAGAATGAACTCTCAGAGAAAATGATGATTAACATCATACAAAAGTCATTGATGCAATGTGAATCGGTTGTAAAGAGCCCTTCGTCGCCTACGATTACACTGCCTGGAACGCCGCCTGCGTACAATCCAGCTGCAGTAAGTGTTGATTTTTTAGTGTGTTTAATTGTTGATTTTTTCTACTTTGCGTTCGTACTAAGGTCCATTACGAAACTGTTTTGGGTTTCGTAATGAACAAGAACAGTGCTATAAAAATTACACTAAAAAGAGAGATATTTAGTCTTATAATGTTGGCGACCTAACCGTTTTTCCATTGAACTGTCAGTGTCAATCGGTCTAACGCAAATGAAATTATTCAAATACGAAATTTTTGCTGTGTTTGGTTTAATTAATCATCGCAAAAAATATTCCGAATGAACATGATTATAGTGGTGCTTACGCATACCTTTAGATCATAGTACAAAGTAAAATAAAAGGTACTTACTGTTACTTTTGAGACTTTTGTGGTTAGGTAGGTTTTGCCGTCAACTTACTGAACAATATTGGCGTGTGATCTCACAGGGAGTAAACTGTTCATCGTATTTGCCGTCAAGGTCGGTGTTTCTAACACCGTACATTGCAAAACGTCTTCGACACCTTCGAAATTCATTTTTACGAATAAAGTAATGACGTTTCAAATTAATTTATTTCATAGCCACCACGCAATGTCGCCAACTTCCGCAAAATTCCCTACATTCCAAAATTTTTATTTTTTTGTTTAAATAAGTGCAAAGTAGAAAAAATACTGTATGATATCTCCTTTATAATTTTGTCGCACTTACTACTTTATGACACTCCTCGCTGCTATCGTCGTGTCCTAAACACGTGCGTGCGACAAAATGCTTCTTATAAAACTCGTATCATAATATACTATTATCGTTTTTTTATAGATGACGACGCAAAACAGCCAAATGCGACCATTTCAGCCACCTCCGAACTACCTTCAGGCGAGCTTCATTGCAAAACAGCGAATTGCCGTACGCTCTGGAGCCCCTCAATTTGCTGTCGCTAGTGGCGGCATCACCAGTAACCAACAACTACTAATGCAACGTCGACAGCAAGAAGAGAAACGCCGCCTTCTCCAACAGCAACAACAGCAGGAACTTTTAATTCCGTCCAACGCAACCGCAGCTGAAATAAACTCGGGGTTACAGAACATTGATAGCCTCCTCAACAATACCGTAGCACCCAATGTATCCCTACAACGTTCGGCCAGTTTACCAGAATCTCAATTGTCTCCCAATTACGGAGGACAGTTGAATCAACCGAATCAAAGGATTAACAGTCAACAGCCATACTCTCCTCATTCGCAATTGGTGTCGCCGATTGGACAACAAGCCGGATTTCCGCAGACGTCAGCGGCGAATTATCAACAAGCTGGGGCGAGACTGTCGCCGCAGTTCAGCCAACAGATGGCGTTGAGGCAGGCGTATCCACAAGGAGGTGCACAAGGACAGAACTGGCAACAAAATCAGGCCAGGCTTAGTCTGCAGAATCCCATGCTCAACGCTCAGCTCACCGTAAGTAAAAAAATATTAAAACAATAAAACACAACAATGGGCGAAATACCGGGTGTTGAAAAATTATTATTTTATTTTTAACATAGAGCGAGAGCAAGATACCCACCCAAATTCAACATGACCGTTCTGATTCTGATGTAAATTTTTTTGCTGAATTCGAATCTGGAAGTCGTTTTTCGATTGGGAATGGTCTTTACTATGACGTTTTTGTGAAAAATTTAGGAAACTTAAAATTGTCTCTTCTCTTTAGATGTAGGTAGAAAATTGAGTTTGTTATCAAAATATTTCTCAAGTAATGTTGATTATAACACATTTAACAAAATTTAGTTTTGATAGAAGATAGCTGAGAAAATTACAGTTTTTTTGTAACGTGTCAGTCAAATTTGTGTAGTGAAATTTTCGAGACGCGAGAATTTTTTTTATTTTACATGATAGACCCCTACATAGAGAGATGAAATTAAGCTAATACTTCAGATAAGTTTTTAGTGCAAAAATTATTTTGATATGTTTAATACAAATCGAAAGATTAATATAAAATGGTTGCTAAATCTTTTGGGTCCTGTTCAGTTTTCTCTGCTAATTTCTCAATATGGTTATGACATGATCCAAAAGCGTCTTTGAGATGTAACCATATCGGAATTTGGAAAATACAGAATAAAATAGAGATAAAACAAAAAATCAGTATCACTGGAATCAATCAGTACTTGCTCATTGTTTTCTTTAATTATTTTAATTAATGCAGCATTTCGATCGCATATTGCAACTTTAAATCTCAATAACTCGGTTAGTATTACACGTACTAAAGTGATCTTTGCATTAAAAACAAATCTGAATCCAAATCTCTTTTCGAACCCAACCCATCAACACCTGGAAATGTGTAATGAGAAAAGGAAACAAAAATGTATACGTTGGTGCAAAAAATAGAGATAAACTTTAAAATCTCACAGAACATTTTTTTTTCCGCAGGAAAATGTTAAAACTCTTTTTGTGAATTGTAATAATTGTGAAATTTTCGATTTTGATTGGAAAATAGATGAGGATAGAACAATAAATCCGATTACACCAACATTAGCTTACCAACCTGATTTCATTGACAAACTTTCTGTAAATGTAAATTTTATTTGTGCACAAGGGTAGAATAAAAAAGTAATTAAAAAAATGTCTCGCTTCTGGAATATTTCACTATACAAATTTAACACGTTACAAGAAAACTGTAATTTTCTTTCTTTTTTTATCAAAAATTAATTTTCTTGCTATATCTAGAGGGAATATACAAAGTGTAACGAAAAGATGGGGACAAAGAGTAACCTGAGATTTCCCAGGTCAAAATAAAGCGATTTAACCCAACTTACTTCTATACCGTTTAAAAGTTAGAGGGCGCCATAGTTTAAAAAGTATTTTCGTTTTTCTTTAATAACTTCTTAATGGATTAAGCGTATTTTATGGAATTTGGAACAGGCAATCTCACATGTTTTGGTGCTATTTTTTTATTTTATTTTTACTGTAAAGTAGTACTTACTCATTAACAACTTGACACATTTTAACCTATATTTTTGTTACATCTAATCCGAGTGGCGTTTTTTTTTTATTCTTGAAAGGTACATTATTTTTAAATAATTTTGGACGTTGGCCATTAATTATCATTGGTTTTAAAATTGTATTAACATTTTTTTAGGTTTTAGTGTCTTTATGTATGTTTGTGTTAGTTAACAATAATGTAATTAATTAATTAATAATTTAAACAAAAAAAATTATAATTTTATTGGCGTCCTCTAACTTTTAAACGGTGCAACTTGGTATAGAGGAAATAAGTGAGGTTAAGTCACTTTATTTTGACCTGAGAAATCTCAAGTTACTCTTTGTCCACATCTTTTCGTTACACTTTGTATAAAGGTGTAAACACAAAATTTTATGTTTTCTAAATTTATCATAGTGAAGACAATTCCAAATCAAAAAAACGACTATCGGATTTAAATTCAATAAAATTTTTTACACAAAAATCAATTTTCAAATCGTGTGTTTTCGAGTCCGAGTGAACGTCTTTTGGTCCTCGACTAATATGTATTTAGTTTTTAGCACCTGGTATGCGCCCGGTATTTCGTCGTGCAGTCGGTAATGATAAGCTCCACTCTACACTCTAACACATATTTATATCGTAGGGCAACTATGTATCAGGACGAAATTTTCAGAGAGGACCAAATCAGCCACCACAGAGCCAACAACAGCAGCAGCAACAACAACAACAGCAGCAGCAAAGGTCTCTCAATAGTCCCGGAACGGTGACATCGCGGCATTCACCGTATCAACAAGACTCGTTTCCTCCACCGTCGTCCCCCAACTCTCCCGCTTTTAACCAGACTCAGTACCTGAGGCTACAGCGCGCTAATAGCGTGCCCACTGCCACAACCCAGTTGCCAGGTATGTCAAAAAACCACAATTTTTTTTATTATTTTGAATTCACTGATAAACACATTTTTAACTTTTGATGAGTGTGTGATTTCTTCACAGTTTGGTTTTTGATGATTTGTTAGAGTTAGTATTGAGTAATTTTTCTTGCAAATTCACTGCCGAGTTGATTGAATAATTTATGATTTATTTTATTTGACATTTTGGGACCGTATTGAGCATGGTTTGAACTTGCTACCCATGCATTTGTAGAGAGTTTTAGATCATGCAGTGGTTATATCGCATGGTAGACTACTTCTAGTATAGTCTTTCAATGAGAGAATGGTTGAGTCTTTCATTGAAGGAAATGTAGGTGAGTATCAACAGGGTGGCGCGACGGTCTTTAATTAGTACGATTGTAAACAGATGGAAAAACAGATCTGAGAGGGTGGCGTGTGTGTTGCAGGTGGCCTGGGATCCCCCCGGCCATACGGCAGGGAACACCACCCCCATCCCTATCCCCCGATTCCTCCCAACCCCCACCAACACCCCATGATGTACCAACAAGACTCCTCCCAGTACTGTTATGATCAGACGGGTTTACAGTTAGCCTACAATGGCGCAGACAGGGGTCGAGCGCCCCCACACCTCCAAGCCGGTAAGTTGGCGGCGGCATAATAGGGGCACTCTCAACACCTTCCACGGCAAATCTCTAGAACCCTCTTCGTGTTGTTCCTTCGTTTTATTTCCAAACGATAATTTGAAACTGTTCTGGAGATTTATTCGGTCATTTCACAAGCACTCATCGGCACATCGCCCTGTGTCTAACACTCATTACATTACATGTGCTCGCCTCATGGCTGTGCTAAAAATCCACTGGGGTAATATCGTCCTTTACCGTTATCCTTGTCGACCCTTATTACCTTACATGTATCGCCATGTCTTCATTGATATGTGTTGTTGTTTTCCATGCTGTGCTGTTTTTATGTTGCTTTTAATGTGTGTTTATGTGCTTTTTATGTTTTATTTTTTGTTTTTTTTTGCCAGTTTTTTGATAGTGCCGCTGATGAAACAAACCGCTTATATTGTCGATCATCATTATTAGACGTAGATGTGTTTCTAAACAGCGATTGCAAGGTCCTTGATATTTTTGGTAGACTTGTGATTTATTTTTCAATATTTCCCTCTTGCGAAAATATAAAATTGTGCTTTTATTATACTGTTTTTGGGGAGCCTTTTTAAATGGAACACTCCTTTATTTATGTTGATAACATAGGCCGACATGATTTTTGGAGTTTAAAATGTTGTTATTTTTTACTAATTTGTTGGCGCCGATTACAAATCCACCACTCGGTTTATTGTATCACTTCAGGTTTTCAAAAAAAAATCTACACTACAAAAAATTGAAGTAAGAAGAATTTTTTTTAAAAATTAAAGAAAGGCTGTATCTCATCGTAAAATGGTCGTATATAGATTTTAAAATAAAACATTTTGAAACTTTATAATTTTCTAGTTTTGAGATCTTTTGGCAATTTTTTTTCTGTGCAACGGTTAACACGCAATCCTATGTACGAGCTCGAGAAAAAAATCTAATTTTTTTCTTGTTGTATTTTATACACGCACGTGGGGATTTTTTTTTAGTTAAGTCAATGCATAAGTCGGATAGCATGTTCGTTCAGCTTTAATATGCTTTTTTCATATTCTACTATTTACGTCAATTTGTCGCTGTTTCAGCAACCAATGACCATACAGAGAATATAAGGGTAGTTTCAAAAACTAAAATGTGTCTTGCAAGATCTTTTTATGATTTTTGGAAAAACATTTTTTTTATCCTCAATATTGATTTAAAGGAAAGAGAAAAACTTTTTGCGTTGTTTTAGTAAATCTACCGCGTATTCACTAACATTGATGGGCAGACTAATGTTTTTAAAGCTTAGTGTATCTCCCATATCCCTGTTAATTTTTAAATCGATCCATTGAAGCGTTTTCTCGGACCAAATGAGTAAAGTTTTACAAAAGAATTTAAAAACAAAACAATTTTTTTAAGCTTTTTTACAATTCTTCATGAGTTACTAGTTAAATTTAAAAAAAAAAATCGAAAAAAATAAAAAAAATATATTTTTGATTTTTTTTTTCAAAAATTGATCAGTATTGTTTCATGAATTTTTTTTACAAATTAAAAAAAATCATTAACATTTTTTTTTAATTTATCTTTTCATATTGATTACTGTTGTAATGAAGTTTACTGCTCCTAAAATTGATGAGATACCTGCTAAATGTAGTCTAAAAATTGCTAGGTCTACGGAAGATCCTCCATGAGCAACAAAAATTAAGCAGTATTGTTTCTGGATAGTTTTTACAATTAAAAAAAATAAATAAAATAATTTTGTTACATGTTCCAAAAAAATTTGTTAATTTATTTTTATTTTTAGCAGACTTTTATGAATCAATCCATAAAAAATACTCTCAGGCGTAATTATTTTAACAAACGCAAAAGATATCACTTGCAATAAGTGTAATATAAATGTTTGAAATTGATATTTCTCTTGAGAATGTTTGAAAAAAATATATTTTAACTAACTATTTGATTTAATTTTCAAAAAATTATACTAAACTTGTTTTTAATTTTGTGGAAAAATTAAATGTGACTTTTGAATTCAGGACAAAAAGAAAAAAAGAAGCAGCTTTTAAAATTGAAACACCTCTCAGAAATTTTATTATTTATGTGTCGACCTGTGTAATCGTAATTAATAAGCTATGACAGTTTCAAAAACAGATTTATAAGATGCCAGTTAGGGAACAATTTTGATTTTTCGCATGAATGGGATAACCTGTACCGAGTATGTCAAAAATCGGCTCGCCTACCAAAAATTGTGTCATGATAAGTTGCGAGTTAACGTCGTATCAATTAATGAATGATAATTTCTAGTATGTATGTCATGCACGTTAGCACGTTATTATCATTGATGTTTTAAATAACGACCACGCTTTGTTTTTGGTGGAATTGAAAATCAATTTAACATTGCGTGGTTTGATGTCAACGTTGGGGTAAAACGTGAAATTACAAGTGATATGTATCAGGTGTGTCCGCGAGTGGCCCCACATCGGAATTCGTCCGGCAAGAGTTACGTGCGGTGGTCGGTGCCAGAACTGGGCAAGCCCAGACAGCCCCAAATAGGACTCAGTCTCAATTACTCAACCAGCAACAAGTTGATCTCGAAGCCTTAGGAATTACGTTCGAAATGCCCACGTCTGGTAGGTTTTTCAAATTTTTTGCATGTGGAATAAATTATCGAGTCTCGAAAATTATCAGATATTTTTTGTACATTATCTTCATTTAGCTTGTTTACTAACGCCAAATCAATTAACTGTAAATACTGAAAACGTGTCTAATGGAAACTTATTGTGGGTGGTCGGTTTCTTGTGTTTACTTACTACTAACTGTTTTGTTCGTTTTGACAACGCTTTGTAGTATATTCAAGGATTAAAAATGAAAAAATAAACATGTGTATGATACTAGTTGAAAGCGAACAAGAGCGATTTAAATGTTGATTTAATTTATTACTTTGTCAAATCAATATTTCATGAAAATCTGTGTGACCTATAAAATATCTATACAGAGTGCGGCAGAACTCGCGCCCTAGCGAAAAATTTTAAGTAAGATAAGATACCAGCAACATGGAAAAAATATTTAAGAAATTCTCTGTCAAAAAATTTTGACATGTATTTTTTGACATTTGACATTTTTTATGCCTATTTGATGATACTGATGATCTTGTATATATTTTATTACAATTATTTAGTAAAGGTAAAAAAATTGCCAATAAAAGCCATAAATAACATTAAACAGGGTTACAATTTAAGATACAGCTTACTTGTTTCTTTTCTAATAGCCTGTAGCAAAAAAACTTGGAAAATTATTTTTTCAACAGAAGTAAATAGACTCAAAGTGCAAAATTTAAACTCTCATAACTTTGAAATTTTTATAGATATTTTTTTTTTTACATTTTTTCCGTGTTCCTGTATCTTATATGGCATTTTTCTCAGAGTTCTGGCGCACTCTGTATGTGTTCTAGGTATATTCACGTTTCAAGTTAACTCCATTTTTACTTTTTGCAATAATGTAGTGAAAATAAAATTTTTGATTAATATAAATTATTAAAAGTTGGACTTTTGTTCACACCAATCAATTATTATCTTGATACAGAGATCTGCAAATTTCTTTTATGTTTGTCGCAAGTTATAAGACGGAGTCAAAAATTGTAGTTTCGTTTTATTTATTTGGACAAAAGTTTTGTATAAACAGATATCAAAAAATATTATGTAAGGAAGATACACCCCTGAAAAGGGGCACTTTTTTAATGTTTTTTTTTTTTTCAATATTTCAAAATAGATAAAATTACAAAATTTGGTACAACCAATAACCTTTATAAACCTAAATGAATTCAAAGATCAAATGTTGAAATTTCTAATTAGGCGCGTACTAAACTGGGAGGGTATAGGGTAAAAAGAATTTAATTTTAAATTTTAATTGTCTCAAACATAAATTTTAAGTTGATTTTACTCAAAAACGGTAAGTTGTATCGAAAAAAGGCAAGAGATCTATTTTTTGTAAGGAAGTATGAAATTTAGGATTTCGTTACTGAAAGTGTCAAAAAACTACAGTCATGTAGGGTACTTTTTACCTTGTTCCTTCCAGTTTCGGACGCCCGTGATTAATAATAATTTTGCCATTTTTTTTTAATTCGTTTAGGTTATCAGCTGTACCAATTTTGTAATTTTATCTAAAACAGTTTCGGAAATATTCGAAAGAAAAAACTCATTAAAAATGCACCTCTTTCAGGAGGTGTAGCTCTCTTACATAGTATTCTTCTATATCGAAAACTTTTGTCTAAAAATTAAAAATTTTATCACATGTTTAAAGTTAACAATAAAAACGGAACACTCTGTATAATTAAATAACTTCAAATACATTTTCAATTAAAATGACTTTGTAATTAAGTTGGCAACACCGAATTATTGGTGATAAGTTGATAACGAATATGAATGACAATTGACTATAACTGTGACGTTTGAATTTGATTTGTTATCAACTTAACTTACTCTCAAAGTCATAAGACACTTCAATCAGAAATTTATGGGAAAGTAAGGTATTACATACAGTGATAAACTGATAAACAAGAAAAATTGAAGAAATTTGTCAATTAAATTTTAATTAACTTTTTAAATAGAATTTAATTTTTTACAACCTGTTCTTACTTTTTCTAGCCTTCTAATAATCAAAATTATTTTTTTTATACCAAAAAATTTAATTAAACCTCGAATGCAGTTTTTTTCTAGTAACAATACCTATTATGTCTTTTTAAGTGTTTTTTCGTGTTACTTTAACATGAAATGTTTTTCAACTAGACTGTTCTTTTATACAAGGTGATTCATGAGGAATAATGAGCCTGACCAAATTCTCGATGCAACCACCATTAGTTTTCGGAAGTTATTTTGCGACAACTGTAATGTTGGTTGCATCGAGAATTTGGTCAGGCTCATTATTACTCGTGAATCACCCTGTATTACATATCTTTAGTATGATATTGTCTTTTTATTAAAAAATAGTAGTTGCCTAAAATTTTCGACTATTTTTGCAAGTAACATTGTTTAATGTAGGGTTTTTAAGTCGGGTTTATTTTATATTTTTCGTCGTAATAGCCATTATAAACATAAACAACGCTCCAGTGCCGACTTACTTGACTGGAAACAGATAAGCATTCAAGTGCATTTTCATTACACACAGTTAGCACATAAATATTTGGTTGTCCATTCAAACATTTGCTTAAATCGTGAATTTTCTTACCACTTTTTTAAATTCTTTTGTCTATATTCCTTCTTAACTTGTAAACTATAGGCAGCTTTGAAATTCATGCATGAAGTGATGTTGAATTTTTACTAACACTTTTTCAAAAAATAAAACAAATCAGGCAATTTTTATTAATTGGAACTTTGTGAATGATTGATAATAAATTGTGTTTATATCTTTTACAAAGATCTTAAAAAGGTTGTTGTTGATTTGATTTATGAATCCTTACTCTTTTTAGGAATACAGTTCGTGCAAAAATCACAGATGCAAGTGACGAGGCCTTAAAAATTGTGTTCATTCTAAATGAGTAAAAAATAAATCTTCGTTAGGTAGTTTATTTTGAATAAATAAATGGATAAAGTTTTCTTTGCTTTTATTATCCCTAAACTAACAACCACTTAAACTTTTGCTTTAACCGATTCGACCTGTGATTTTCGCAAGAGAAAAATTTCCGTACAAAAAATATTTGATAGTTCCCGATGGGCCCCCATTTTTGTACAGTTATGTTAAGGACGTTAACACATCCTTGTGTGAAACATACAGGGAAGTGGTGTTCTTGCATAAATCTCGCTCTTTGTGCCATACATACCATTTCCCTGTATTATACTCCCCCTCCATGTGTGTTTTTGTACTACTAAACATATATAAGGGGCAGTGAGTACTTGCGTCGCTTTGGATTGACTAGACAAAGTATGGAATTGAAGTGTGGCATCCAAGGCGGCAAAGGTACTCCTGCAGGGAGTGCGTACAATGACATCATTGTTGCGTGCAGGTGCGAGTGATAGCCCGAAACTTTGGGGTACGATTGGTTCAGATGTGGGCTCAATGTCTCCGCAGCCAGCGACCTCCAGGGTAAGCCAAGCAAGCAATGACCTTTCCTTTGACACGCTTGTCCCGCTTGCTCTGTTACTAACCGCTTGCATGTCGAATAGCGTCCTGGGCCCTCGTAGAAATGTGTGTGTTTCTACATGGGGTCCTTTTCTTTCGATTTGAGTCGAATGTGGGTTGATTGTTGGTTGATTACAGAGTACTATGGAGGAGGCGCGGCCAGGTGATCACGGTAACAAGTCGTCGTCGCTGCTGCAGAAGCTGCTGTCCGAGTGACCACCGCGTGTACATAATAGAGATATATACTACTAGGTACCTCATCGGTTCAGTACCGCAGGCTGTAATTTAGACAGGTTAGCTGTATCAAGTGCATTACTACGTTGCTTGTTCGTTTCGTTAGGGTAGTGCGGAGCGAGGGAAGGCGCAGAGGGCTTGAGTGCAATTGTAAATAAATAGGAGGACTTTGTTTATATTTATATATACAATATTATATATAAATAACAATTATACATAATTATATTTTATTATTGGACTTGTTTAAATTTTTGATTATGATTACGTAATTGAGCGGCGGCTGTGCTGCAGCACCTACCCTGCTGTTATTCATTATTTTGGATGTGTTTAGTGTTGTCTTCCTTTCAGTGAGTGTTCAAGCTACGCATTACCAAAAAACATAAAAAAAGATAAAAGTGAATTTTAAAATAATAACATAGTAACTGTTAATATTTTATACATAATTTAAAATACGTTATTTGGAGAGCTCGTTTTGTTGGACATTGTGATAGGCATCCAAGCCATGTTACTGTTGCTAGGGACGTTCCTAGACCTTATTAGTAATAGCATTCATACTTGATTATTGTCAATTACACCCCGCCACTAAATTAAAAGAAATGAACAAATTGACAGACAAAACATTATTTAATTACACAGATATTTTTTGTACATTACTGGAGTTTTGAAATATATCTATATATATTAAAATAAAAGTATAATTTCTATGTGCATTTTATTTGTTTTCCTCGTTTAATAAATTACACGACAATGTGTGTACATTTATTGTTCATTGCACTTCCCTTCAACTCTAAACTCCCATTGGTCCTATTTTCAACACAACATTCGTAGTAGAAATATACACTTACTGTTCGCTCATAATTTCTCTTCTATTCATCAACAAAAAAATTATGGTATACTTGATTGAGTAAATAAATGATTTAACATTTAGTAAATTTTATCTAAAAATTCTAAGTACCAATTTTTTCGATTTGTATGCATTTGATAGTCGTAAAGATTTTGAACTTGAATATCGCTTATAGTAAAAGATTTTAGGTACCAGTAATAATGTGCTCATTAGTTCGATTTTGATATTAAAATGAAAATCACTGATCAGTATTTATTAATTTTTTCATGGTAAAAGACTAGAAATTATTAATATAATAATAATTTGCTCAGTATAAAAGTCCACAGTAAAAAGATAGTATATACACAGTATCTAACGCCAATTTGCGCAGTAAAAATAAACGTTCAGTAATTTTAATCAAAACAAGTAAAATAACATTTAGGGAACCTATTTAGGTACTTACTTTCAGTCTTGGTTATATAACAATGTATGGTCCCTGCGCAAGAATATTCTTTACTATTGGTATTTAGTATTTTACTGAAAAATTGCAATAAATTTAACGCCTTTTTCTGTTATTAAAAAATTGGGTGTTTCGTTTCTGAAGTTTTATGCAACCAACAAAACAGAGTGTTTCACAACGTTCGGCGTTACTGCACATGCGCATTACTTATTTACTTGACAAATGCAAAAAAAGTAAGGTTACATTTTTGGAAAAAGTAATAAATGCAGAAAAATGTTAATTTCTTTACGAAATGACCACAAAGAACACTTGAGCCTTTTAACGAACCAATCAGTGCAAGGTATGTGAATTAAGTTTTTGCATTTTTGATTACTCATTTTTTTTCAGTGCTGATTGATTTTTGCAAACTAGCAATAGATTTCCTCCAAAACGGCCCCAACTTGAAATTTTACGCAGCTGCAGCTGAAAAATTATCAGTAGAAGTGGATGCAGTACAAAATTGTGTGTACGGTTTGGTCAATTTGCTTCTACTGAGTTGTAAACATAAGGTGCAAAATTATCTCTAGTTTCCACCAGGCATTAATTTTGTTTTCAGTTAAGTGAAGCCGATTTTAGAGATTCAATTTTGACTCTAGGGTTCTCTCCTGAACAAGAAAACATCCTCCACAAATTTTACGAATCAAAAAAGGCGGAAATAACGCAAATTTTAAATAAACTCACCGTCAATGAACCCCATTATGATAATTTAGAGTGGAGGTTTGAAGTTCAGGTACTAATTAATTTTGTATAAAGTTGGTATAGTCATTGCAAGATTCTAGGTGTCTAGTAGAAGTCTACATCATCAAGTTGTGCCCTTGATAACTCTAGATTTAGCTTTAAAAACATTAAAAGATGATGGTAGTGGATACCACAAAGAGCATCATTTGCTACAAACTGACGTCACTAATTTGCAACACATTGCACACGAGTTAGAAAAGGCACTCAATGAATCAAGAAGTAGACACTCAAGGAAAATACAACGAACTTTAGATAACAAAGTTTAATTCTTTTGTAAGTGAAATAACACAACCTTTCACCAAATATTTTTTAAATAAAAAGTCTTATAAAAAGTTGATAAATAATCAAAAGATCATCTCATTTATCTTTCTTTTGCTGACCACCACCCAAAACTTTTCTCCTCAATGTCCACATATGCATGTATAATTTCGGAAACACTGAAAATGAAAAATTAAATGTTGACAAACAACCTGAAAAGTGACATACATGGGATGTAAAGGAACATTAAACCCCAAAGAACTTTCTGATAGTCGAACGTGAAATTCAGTGCGTTTGGCATTTCAATTGTAAAAATCTTCTTCTCTCCTACTTCTTTCTGTGCAGCATAGATGCACAAAAGCTCGCCAGTTACTCCAATTGGATAGAGAATAATAAATGTTGTATATCTAAAATGGTAAAGAATAAAATTAGAGCCTAAAAACATTAAAGCAAGGACAAAGCGTTACTTTAAAGTGTTTTTAATTAAAAAAACAAACCGTTTTGAAGACATTTTACTTAGCAAGTCTAAATATTGATTACGACATTAATAATTACTGCATAGTGATAAAGGTGATTCTATTTTAATTGTTTAGCTTGCAATTTCATGTAACATCATTGAAAACAAATGTTTTTAATTTTTTGCGTGCATGGTTTACATCTACATACATCAAAGGTAAATAATTGAACGCAAAAACTAAACTGTTATTCCCAACACACTGCAACTTTTATCAGTAACAGCAGGCGTTTGTGTTCACAACCGGAAAACATATTGTTTGAAAACAAATCTTACCTCAGCCACGTCACAATATGTGGTACACCCCCAGTTAAATTTAAAGTGTAATTTCCATATCGGATTATTTCTGTTATGGACCATGCAGCAAGGGCTAAATGTAGACCAATTGTCTCTCGACCTGCTTTCGTTGCTAAAATTACTCCACAAACTACAATCACTCTTGAAGCAACTTGCATGGCAGTAATAAGGGGGTTTGATGGTACTATGCGAATTAGGGTGTGCACCACTTCTAAAACGGCCGCGTTTTGAAAAATAATTAGGGACCATTTTACCATGTCATAGAGAGACTGGGTTTTTGAAGACGATAAATGATAATTAACGAGGAGGTATAAAATGTAGGACCACCTGAAACAAACGCAAGTTTGAAGGATAATTTACCACATAAAAATTCTTATTGTAATTGAAAAAAAAAAGTTGAGCAGAATTCAATCAAAGGAAATAATCGGCTGATGGGTTAAAGTTCAAACAGGTATGTTTACATCGGAATAAATTTATGAATCGACAAAATTTTAATACACAATAGGCTGAATCACATAAGACACATAAGTGGAAAGTTCAACAAAAAAATTAAATAAAAATTACGATCCTCAAACGTTTCCGTTTTAATAACATATTTTTTAATTAAAAAAACAGGCTTATTACAATGAAGACCGATAAATAAACGTCTTTTATTAATTAATTATGATTGTCTGATTAGTTTTTGTGTACATTTAATTATTTTACAAAAAAAATATTCCAATTTGTTAATGGAACATTTTTGAAATTAATGAGATACTTAAAACTACATTAACTCATTTTTAAGCACTTACCCTATAGTTTCTATGAAATTATATCCAATTAAATACGTTTTAGCTATGCCAGAAATTTCTTTTTTTGGTTTATTTGATGGTTTTGCATTAGCCATTTTTCAAAAGCAGTTACTACAAAATCTGTCTACTGGAGTAAAAATGTAACGGGTATACAAACTACTAACGCTATCGAATGACCCCCAAAAGTTGTATCACCGACGAGGTGCCCCCACTTTTTCTTTAACGATCCAAAGGTAAAGGACATCCAGTTTTAAACCATCTCTAGATATAGGCAATCAATTTTAACACACTATGAATTATTGAGTTTCATAAAACCGCAGAATTTACACTAATTTAGGCCAATTTATTAGGGATCATTTATTTCTAATTCTATAAAATTATAAGATTTATAATAATTTGTAAACCTGAAAAGAGGTTATGTTTGAAAACGTCAACAAAACGTCATCTTAACAGAAAATTAACATAACCAAACTTTTACATAAAGTTCCAAATCGTGTTAAATAATTTTTAAAAGGATGTCTTTATTCCGTAAACCGAAAAAGACAATCCAGCGCCGCGTGTTCACCGAAAACGATGATGAAGAAGACGAACCCATGGAAGTGGAGGAGCAGCCTCCTCAAGACCGCGAACACAAGAAGAAAGAGAGCAAATCCAAACACAAACCGAAACAGCCCCTTCTCAGCTTTGAAACAGAGGAGGAAGGTGAAGTATTCCAAGTGAAAAAATCGTCGCACAGCAAAAAAGTCATGAAAATGTTTGAAAAAGAACGCCAAAAGAAAAAAGAGACAAAGCCCGAAAAGGAGATCAAATCCAAAGTTAAGACAGAGATTGTAACCGATGATTTAGTCCTAGTAGTAAACCACAAATCGGCCCCACCTTTGATTTTGAGCGGCCGTGATGCGTTATGTGCTGGTAAAGACGACTTATCTGATGAGGATGAAGCCCCAACCACCCACAAATTTTCAAAACCGGATAATTTTAAGAAGGTTTTAGAGTCGGGGGCGATCCCTGATGCAGCTATGATTCATGCTGCTCGAAAACGTCGCCAACGAGCGCGGGAAATGGGGGATTACATCCCAGTGGAGGAAGAAGAGCCTGAAGATAAGGGAAGATTAATGAGGGAAGATGATAATGATGGGAGCGACGATGAGAGGATTGACATGGATGTGAATTTGGCATTGAGAGACCAAGAACGAAGACGGGAACAGTTTTTAGCGGCGCAAGAGTCGGATCAAGAAGTGGACGAGTGGGAGCACCAGCAGATCAGGAAGGGGGTCACAGGGGCCTCTGCCCTGACCTCTGAACTCTTATACACCGAATACCAACCCGAAATTACAACAGTGACAGCCCCCACACAAGCTATCGATCCGGGAATCCCCCGGACTCCACAAATGATCGCAGATAAACTACGAGAACACTACCAATCCGTGTGCGAGTCACGCGAGAATAACATCAAGAAATTGCAACAGAATCAGCAAGATATTGAGCAAATTAGCAAGGAATTGGATGAGTTGAAAACGAAAGCACCGGTCGCAGCTGAAAGATTCAAGTTTTATCAAGAGCTTCGAGGGTACATCACCGATTTGGTTGAGTGTCTTGATGAGAAAGTCGGGGTGATTGCGAGTTTGGAACAGAGGGCTATGGACCAATTGGCCAAACGCTCGGAATGGTTGATTGAACGACGAAGACAAGATGTGCGAGACCAAGCCGAGGAAGCTACGAATAAAGCCGGAATGAAGAAAGTTACAGAAGATGAAGAGAAGATCAGGAGGGCCGCTGAGAGGGAGGGTAGACGGACTAGGAGACGCAGGGCGAGGGAAATAGGGGGGCAACCAAAACACGTTGAAGGCATGTCAAGCGATGATGAAATCTCCCAACAAGACATGCTCAATTTTGACAAAGAACGCGAGCAACTCGAGGGCGAAATCCAGGAGGTTTTCGAGGACGTGGTGGAGGACTACTCCTCTGTTGCGAATATTCTGATCAAGTTTGAGGAGTGGCGAGAGACCGATTTGGCGGCATACAACGAGGCTTATGCCACTTTGTGTCTCCCTAAAGTCGTGAGCCCCCTCGTGAGGCTCGATTTGATCTTTTGGGACCCTTTGAACGACTCTTTGGACATAGAAAGGCTCGAATGGTACCGAACCTTGGCCTTGTATGGGTTACACGATGACGAGAGTGAGGCCACTCTTGCCCAAGATCCCGATATTAACCTCCTGCCAACTATAGTCGAGAAAATAATTATTCCAAAATTGACACAGTTGGTGGACCGGTGTTGGGACCCTTTGTCCAGTTCCCAGACTTTGAAACTGGTCGGAATTATCACTCGCTACGTTCGCAAGTTTCCAACTTTAGGCCCGGCGAGTAAAGCGTTGAATAATTTATTCAACGCGATTTTGCACAAAATGAAGTGTGCCCTTGAACATGATGTTTTTATTCCGCTCACGCCGAAATTGATTGAAAGCAAGTCGCCCTTTTTTCAAAGACAGTTTGCTAGCGGGTTGAAATTGTTGAAGAATATTACGAGTTGGCAAGGTGTGCTCAACGATAATACACTCAAAGAATTGGCGTTGAATTCATTATTGAATAGATATTTGCTGAGTGCTGTAAAGTTTTGTTTATTGACTGATGCGGTGTCTAAAGTTAGTTTAATTAGTTTGATTTTGCCAAGGATTTGGTTACAGAGTAACACTGCGGAATTAAAAATGTTTAGTTCGAGTGTGTTGAATCTGTCCCAGCAGTTGGATAAAAATAATCCTCTGCATTTGGAAAGTATTGATATTTTAAATAATATTCTTAAAACATTGCGCACCTAAATGTATAATAGTGTGATAATAAAATGAAATTTTGATGAAGATTTTTCTTTGAATAGTATTGTGGGTGTCTTTGAATCCTACACCCAGTCTCATTTAATTAAAAACTGTTTTTACTCATGAGACTGCAAACATGGCTTCGTTTGTTTTACTCTTCGCTTGCATTTATTTTAATACAGGTCAGTATTAAACAAAAGTAAATAAAAAAAATAATGTACGAAATATTTCAGTCACCGTTCAAAAAAACTGGATATTTAGAAGAAACCGAACATTCCGAATTAAACAAAATTGCTTTGTTTGGTAAATTTTTTAGCAATGTTATAAATAATGCCATTATGTTCACTATGGTACAATTACAAATGTACAGAAAAATTTTCATCGAGTATGATGTTGCAAGTTTTGAAAATTTTAGTATTTTAACGGACATTTTTAATTACGGCTATGAAATGCAAGACAATTTTTGGAACATTATTTATATTTGTTATTTTTAGTTAAAGTTTACTTCTAAATAAAATATCATTTTTTTATTGTAACGTTAATGGCGCGCACTTTTGAATTAAAAAAAAAACATTTAACGTCACATGCACAGATTACCCGTTTACAACCAGCAGATAATCTGTGTCACATGACTCCAAATTAAATAAATCATTTACAATTTTTAGATGCATTTTATTTATTTGTAATTTGTTGGTATAACAAAATAATATCAAAATCATGGAAAATCGACTAATTTAATAAAATTCATAAGAATTAAATTCTTTTTTTCGAAGTGATTTTTGTGCCGGTATGTTGGCAGCAAAATTCTCTAACGGTTTTTGTTTTGTTCAACTTGAATTTAAATGCCCGTTTTCTTGTTGGTGTTCTTGTTGTTTTGAAAAAACGACTCCAGTGATTATTATTCTATTTATTCCTAATACGAAAAGGTAAATTGTATAAATATTTGAAGGCAATAAAACGATTTATTTTCTAGAACAATGGGTGGTCAAGAAAGCAAAATTGAACAACCTTCAAATCAGGAGGAAGACCACCAAGAGGATTCTCAAAATGTGAGCACGCCGTCTACTCCGATTCTAACACCTTTGGATCCGAGATCACCGAGTGCTAATATTGCCAGAACACCTCTAGAAGTGAGAGAAATCCACCTAATATTATATGTTGATTGCACAATGTTTCTAGCTAATTCTGAGGGGTGAAACTATTGAAAACTCGCCAAACATAATCGAAAATGCAACTCAGGACACCAACGAAACTGTAAATCTAGTCCTAGGAATTGATCCGCGGTCCCCAACTGTCGAATTTAATAGAACTCCCATAATTGTGGGGGCTGTCACAAAGGAGAAACAACCAAAATTATTGAAAAACAAAAATTTAGATAACGTCCGCAAGTTTGAGATTCAAACAACACCTAAGGCAGTTGAAAAAAAATCGATTATTGTTCCACCTAAACTTCTGAGCACTAGTCCAGTTTCATTAGTTACCAATTATAACAAGAGAAAGTCTGTTGTGGGGCTTCTTGAAACTAATATTGATTTTACAGAGACTGACTTGGACAGTGTCCAAGCTAAGGCTAACTTAAATGCAAGCTTGCCAGTTGAGATACCTGAAGACTTGCCCTCCAACAAGTTAAAAAGTCAAATGGAGAATTTACAAGTGGACTCCACAAACAACTGGATTCCTGATAAGTTAAACGAAGAAGCAGAACCGAAAGAACTTGATGAAAAACTTACAGAAGAAAAAGAAATTAATGTCACAGCTCAAGTGAAAGATTTTGATAAAAAACTTACAAACTTGATTTATGAAGATGAGAATGAGGATGACAACAAACTCACTCCGAGACTGGCTAAAGTCAGGGAAAATAATCGCACGCCTCTGAGTGTCAGAAATGGTAATGAAGTCAATAAAAAGGCGGCAAGTAAATTAAGAGTCAGTGATAAACCAAGGAAGTCTGAGAGTAGAATTCCAGTTTTAAAGGATAATCCGAGAAGAATTGGCGTTCAATGTGAAAATACTCCTCCAATGAACATGCATTCTAAAACCCCACATTGGGATGCAGACAAGACCTTGATTATTTAATTGGTTTTGTGTTCTCACATTTGTTCAACTTTAATAAGAATTGTGCTACTTTTTTGTAAGTTATTTTACTATTAGCTAAGTTATGTGAATATTTTTATGTCGATTTAAACAAGTGTTACTTGAAATGTTGTTTTATTAAACCTTTTTCAAACCAAGTTGAACAAATTTAAATGTTTTATAGTTTTTTCTGTATTGGCAAGCTTGATTAGCTAGGTTTTTTTTTGTATCTGTCACTTGTCACCTGTGCTTGTCACAATGCAAACAAAAACATTCGATTTTTGTAAAAACTATGTTTGAAACCATGAGAAGAAAAGTGAGCAAGCTAAAATATTACAAAACTTCAATTTTGATGGTTTTCTCATTTTTGTTCGGTTGTATGTTAACAATAAACCTAACCCCCATCGACAAGACTTGTAAAATTGAAGATTCAGATAGGGAATACAACATCATGAGAAACTCAAAGTTAAAAAATCCGGACCTCATTATTTTAATTCTCTCAGCCCCCAGAAATATGGACAGGCGAAATGTGATTCGCCAAACTTGGCTTCAACTCGTGGATACGAACCCTGAAGATGAGGAGAATATTAAATTTAAAATGAAACATTACTTTGTCATTGGAAGTTTAGGTTTGTCTGTTGATGATATTTTACATTTAAGTACTGAACAATCTCAGTTTAGTGATATTTTAATTCTTCCTATGTATGATAGTTACCAGAATCTTACAATGAAAGTGTTGAAAAGTTTTGAGTGGTTGGATGAGCAATTTGACTATGGATTGGGGTTCAGATATGTCCTCAAGTGTGACGATGATAGTTTTGTGCGGCTTGATAAACTATCAACAGAGATTGCAAATGTGGAACTAATTTATCTCAAATCTGATTTGAAATACGTCAAATCATTGGCTGAAAATGATGCGTCCCCATTTATTCGGTCAAACGTGCAAATAAACAAAGATGGCACCAAAAACGAATTGGAGTTGTACTGGGGTTACTTCCATGGGAGCGCCAAAGTAAAAACTGCAGGGAAGTGGAAGGAACCCAACTGGATATCTTGTGATAGATATGTACCTTATGCCCTTGGAGGAGGGTATATTTTATCAAGAAAACTTATATCATTTATTGCTCAGAATCGAGATAATTTTAGGTATTTCTTTTAAAAATAAGAAATAGAGAATTTATTTGTAATTTCAGACAGTATAACTCTGAAGATGTGAGTGTAGGGAGTTGGTTGGCCCCTGTCACAAATATTTTGAGACTCCATGACATAAGATTTGATACTGAGTGGACTTCAAGAGGTTGCCAAAACTTCTACTTGATCACTCATAACATAACAAAGGAAGAAATGCAGAAAATGTACGATAACATCATCACAACTAATAATTTATGTAGTGCAACCAGTATAAAAAGACGCCATTATTTTTATAACTGGGCTGTGCCCCCTAGTCAGTGTTGTAACCTCAAAGAGAAAGAAAAAACTTAAAATTGTATTTATTTACGTTCATGCATTTTTACAATAAACTCATCAATCATCATCTGATTGCGAGTCCTTCTTGTCATCAGCCACTTCAGGTTGTTTGTAATGCCTATACTCAGGTTTCAATTCCCACATATTTTTATGAGGATTCTTCAAATTGTAATTACACACTTCCTTGAGGATTTCTTTTAAATACGTAATTGGTTGTTTAGTAATCTTTACTAAATCCCTAATATTGTAATATTGATGCTTTTCAAATGCGGCGAATAACATTTCCAAAACGGCGTCTTTATCATCACGAGCCTTTTTACCTTCAGCTTTCTTTCTCTCCATGTACTCAATCTAAAAAAAAACAATTAAAATTCATTACAAGTTCACTTAACGTGTTTACATTATTTTTGTGATCTGAGACTGGTTTATAAGATGTAACAACTCTATCAAGTTGTTTAACTTTTCGCGTCGGTAATGACGCTTTTCTGATTGATTCCAATTTAAGTTTCATGTAGCAGTTATCGGCATAGGGCCTGCATTCAAGTTTTTGGACAATTTTGCCCTCCATGTATAACTTTTCAGTTTCAGGCACAACAGCATCGGTTTGTGTGGCTATAATTTACGGTTAATTTTGATCCAATTATCCAATTAATTTCGCCTTACGTATCACATGCGAAAACACTCCTAAAGTCTGCTGTGTTACTTTTGAAACGTCCAAACGGTGGTCCTTCGGAATACTTTCCTCTCCTGGTTCATTCAAATTTAAAATTGCTGAAGACAACGTTAATGAGACTTGTGGGGGTGTTCCATTCCTTTGAAAATCCAAATAAAGTCACGTTTTAATGGTTTGAGTCTTACTTTGTAATTTTTAATTTGCCAACTTCCATATCACTGGGGGCTTTCTCCCATCTGTTTGCCACGTATTTTGGAACTTTAACCAACCACACGCCACGGGTTGCGTTAGACAAGTCTAAGTCTCTATCAATATGCGAATCTTTAGACATTTTCGGTTTAAATTAAAAACTGACAATTAAAACATAAAATATTTATTACAGGTTATGTTTGTTTGAACGTAGCTGTCATCAGTGTCATCTGTTAATTGACAGACCTTGTAAGGGTTTATTTTAAATTTTGGCGGTAACTAATAAAAACCTTTTGTTTTTTCCGAAAACGACCGTAAAATTTACAAAATAGTCTATAAAAAAGTACTTTTCAGAACTCATACGTTATTTAAAATTGACCGTAAGGACAAAATATTCAGTAAATTTTGCACGTGTGTAATGTTGGTTGCATACCATTAAAAAAAGTTTTGTATTTACTATAAGTTGTTTTTTTTTATACTTACATACATCTTCCTTGGCCATTATTTCTGAAAACAGACTTCATATTTGTGATTTACAAAACTTGTGTCTTGTTTTACATACAAATTTACAAATCACTATTATTATTTTTACAAAAAGTAAAAATTTGAGTAATTAAAACTGCTTTATTTCAGCCTAAAATTAGGATTCAAGCAATTATTTTTTATAAAATACATTAATTTCGAATTAATTCTGTATTAAAATCGACCAAAATTTAATTAAAAATAGCTCAAATTGCTTTATTTCTGCCTAAAATTAAAATTAAAGCAATTATTTTAATAAAAAACATTAATTTTGAATTAATTCTGTAATAAAATCGAGCAAAATTGGATTGAAAATAGCTCAAATTGTTTTTAAAAAAACATTAGTGTGTTGAAATATTTTGATTCAGGTTAATTTCCGGCTTAAAATAAAGCGAAACCGCTAAAATTCGGATTAAAGAAATTATTTTTACAAAATACATTAATTTCGAATTAATTCTGTATTAAAATCGAGAAAAATTGAATTGAAAATAGCTCAAATTGATTTATTTTAGAAGAAAACTCTTATTCAAGCTAGTATTTTGTTGAAATACTTTGATCCAGTTTGATTCCCGGCCTAAGATTGAGGAAAATTGATTGAAAATATCACAAATTGCTTTATTTCAGCCTAAAATTAAGATTGAAGCAATTATTTTTATAAAATACATTAATTTCGAAATAATTCTGTATTGAAATCGAGCAAAATTGGATTGAAAATAGCTCAAATTGCTTTATTTTGGAAGAAAACTCTTATTGAATCCAGTATTTGGTTGAAATACTTTGATTCAGGTTGATTCCCAACTTAAAATTGAGCCAAATCGATTGAACATATCACAAATTGCTTTATTTCAGCCTAAAATTAAGATAGAAGCAATTATTTTATACAATACATTAATTTATAATTAATTCTGTATTAAAATCGAACAAAATTGGATTGAAAATAACTCAAATTCCTTTATTTTGGAAGAAAACTCTTATTGAAGTCAGTATTTGGTTGAAAAATACTTTTTCAAATAATTGCTTTATTTCAGCCTAAAATTAAGATAGAAGCAATTATTTTATACAATACATTAATTTATAATTAATTCTCTATTAAAATCGAACAAAATTGGATTGAAAATAGCTCAAATTGCTTTATTTTGGAAGAAAACTCTTTTTGAAGTCAGTTTGGTTGAAAAATACTTTGATTGAGGTGGTTGATTCCCAACTTCAAATTGAGCCAAATCACATGAATTAACTAAATAAATTAATTAAATAGTAAAATTAGTCTTTTGTTTATAAAAAATATTCATTAAAGTAACATAGTAATTATGAAATCGCGTAGTGTTGTTACGCAAGTGTCATTTTTGAAAGTTGTTCAGAAATTTGCAAAATGATCCCGGATTATGGGAGTATGTCCCATGGAATGTTTCGCTATCCCGACGTGGCAACGTCACAAATGGGATCTCATGTTACGATCCTGAAACCGAGGGATATTGTCGTAATGTGATTAATTTTTCTAAAACATCGATAATTTTTAAAACACTTTGTAGCCCAGCCCGTCCGATGTTTTTTCCACAGCTGCTTCCTTCTTCGTATAACAAAGTTTTCTCAATTATTTATAAATAAGTAAACACAATTTTGCAGAGCGCGAACGATAATGAAGCAAATTGGAAACGAAGAGCGAAATTCTTTTTCCGAATTTTGAGTTTTTGTTTAGGCCCAGCTAATATATGGAGGTTTCCACAACAGTCGTTTATTTACGGAAATGGTATCAATACACTCATAATTTTTGCACTTTATTTCAATTTTTAGCAACATACATGTATTTGTATATTGTGTACAGTTGGATAATTGGAGTGTCATTGCTAGTTTTTGAAGTTAGTCTCAGTCAGTATTTTATGAAAGGTTTTGCTAAACTTTTCACCCTTTGCCCCATTATGGAAGGTGTTTAAATCTTCGTTAACTATCTTTCTCTTATCAATTAACTGTTTCAGGAATAACACTTTCGATGGCATTTTATTGCATAATAGCGACTTTTTTGTACAGTATGATTTGCGTATACTCTTTAGTATACGTTTTTACCGGATTTTATAACAAAATGCCTCATTCGTACTGTTCAGACCCTATAAAAATGTACGGTTGTAAAACCAACTATACCAACTTCACTCACTCTCCCGAATTTATTTTCTTTTAGTAAGGAATTTAAACAAAATTGCTCAATTTTAAATTTTATTTTTTAGCAATTATGTTGAAAGGTATATGGACGCAGACGCACATTACTATAATTGGCGGAACGCAGTACTTCTCGTTTTTATTTGGTTAATAATTTTAATTGTCACTTGGTTCAGTATTCTGCGACATCATTGGGTGCCAACTTAACTTAATTATTCTTCCTCTCAAAAATGCATTTTCAGGTTGTAATAATACACAGCCTTTCAATTATTTTGGTGCTAATATACGCCACCACTGTTGGTTTAATAATGGATTCAAAGGATGGAAATTTTACAGGTCTGAGTCGAATGTTTATTCCAACAACGAATGATATCCTCCAGATCCGTGTAAAAATCAATTTTGAGTATTTACAATTTTTGAAATACTTTTCCAGACTTGGATTTATCCATTGGAACAAAGTGTTGTAAGTCTTGGTGTAGGAGCAGGTCCTTTGATTACAATATGGTCTATTTCTAAACTGAAATACTGGTCACCTTGTGACACTCTAATGATAAATGTGGTCACTTTCATTTGCACTTTATTGTCAGGGATTATTTTCTTCAGTTCTGCAGGAATTTTAGTTGGTCAAAACAAAAAAACATTACCGGAAAAACACGAAGGTGTAACATTGTAAATTTGTAAAGAAATTTGAACACATTTTTTAGAACTTCACGTTCATGTTTTATACACGCCTCTATTCAATATGTTGGGTAAAGGTGCGAGTAACTTTACTGTGGTTATTTACTACCTTGTGTTATTTTGTAGCTGTTTATACTCTTTGGTAAGTAAAGCGACACGAAATATTATAATTCATAGTCTTTCAGCTAGAATATGTCCAAATTTTGCTTCTGTACATAAGTAGTTATGTTCTAATCGATAAAAGAAGACGTAAAATAGTTATAATAATGACTTGTTCCTTTCTGTGCATTTGTTCGACTCTTGTTGGTGATTTCAAGGTAAAAAATATTTTAACATTTTTTTTTTATTTTTTGATTATTTGTAGTGGGGTTTTGCTATTATTATGTCAATTAATAAAAACTTTATTGCAACCGCTTTACTTATAATTCTCACTTTTGAACTGTTATCAGTGTCATATTTTTATGGTTTTCGAAATTTTTGCGACGATATTGAATTTATGTTAGGATTTGTTCCTAATTATTTTTTTCAGATTACGTGGTTGTTGTTACCAGCAGTGTTTTCTGTAAGTGGACTTTTTTGATTAAGCCAGTGGCGTAACTATCAAGGGGGCCCTTAGCATCAATAATAAATTGTTAAAAAACAGTTTTAAAATGTGTTATTGTTATTAACAATTTTATAAAATTGATGATGTGTTTGTAATTAACGACGAAAAGAATTCAACAAAATATTACAATGTCGAGATTCTATTCCAATTAAAAGAATTAAGTACCCTAAAAGTATCTTAACGATTCTTAAAAAATAAAACTGTATGTTGTGGATTATTATTAACGCAAACATACCTAAATACGTAGCGAAAAATGTTGATTTATGTATTTAATTTTGAAACTTGGAAACAAAAAGAATGCAAAAATTGTACATTTTACGTAAAAAACAGTACAAACACTGTACAGCGTGTGTCAGAACTCGCGCCTTAGAGAAAAAAATCAAGTAAGATAAATACCAGGAAAATGGAAAAAATTCTATCTGTCAAAAAATTTGGACATTTATTTTTTGAAATTTGACTTTTTTATGTCTATTTAATGACACTGATGATCTTGTTGTTTAAGTTATTTTTATAATTATTTAGTAAAAGTACAAATTTTTGTCAATAAAAGCCACAAATAACAATAAATTTAGGATACAGCTTTCTTTTCTAATAGCCTGTAGCAAAAGAACTTGGAAAATTCTTTTTCCAACAGAAATAAATAGAGTCAAAGTGCAAAATCTAAACTCTCATAAATTCGAAATTTTATAGATAGAATTTTTTTAACATTTTTTCCATGTTCCTGGTATCTTACTTTACATTCTCTAGGACGCGAGTTCTGACGCACCCTGTATTTCTTCACAAAAAATAAAAAAATAAAAAAGACTAAATATCTATAACTTTTTTACTAAGGGCTCATTTTCACACTGTTACGCCACTGAATTGAGCACTCGTGCATTGACATTGTTTCCAGGTATTTTCAGCCGCCTCTCTTTACCTAAAATTCCAAGAGATCGAAAATAACCACGACATAATAATCCTATCTTTAATAATTTTGTTTATTATTTTGCCAGTGATTCTAATTGCAATGATTAAATGCATAGTTGGAATAAGAGAAATGGTATAATTCAAATGATTTTTTTGTACCTTATTTTGTTTTTTAGGGTATAAGAAGAGTGTTAAATCCTCGAAGGAATGAATCAGATTGGGAGAATGACTCTGTTCAATTATCACCCACAACTTCAATATTCGCAATTCATCAAGATTCTCTTCGCAATTACCGTACTGAATATCCATCAAGTCAAAATTTTTCCATCTCAGAACCGGAAAATTTAAACTTTAGGAACAAACAAAACAAATCAATTCAATTTTAATTCAATAAAGTTCGTTTTACGAAAGTCTCTTTTACAAATTTCATGCAAGTCACCATTCGAGGACTCCCGAAAAAACCACACACGTGTTTAAAACCCTCCTTTTAAATCGCATTTAAGACGTTTTTAAGAAGAGTTCAAAATACATATTGTGATACGCGTGACCTGACATTTTTCCTTCATGATTGATGATTGAAAAATCATTCACAAATCCAGGTGCATTTTTTCACTTCCTTGCAATTTCAGTCGCGTGGTTAACAATATGGCCATTTCCTAATCAAACTATCCCCTATTAAAGCGAAAAAAGGGCGGTTTACGCGTGCTTAGCACGTTCTCACTGGGGATGCTAATAATAAAAAAACGCAGGGTGCATTTTACGTGTGTTATATACTTCTAGATTTACATAGGGGTGTTGCACATACAATGGCCTAAACGAAGGGGATTTTTTTTCCTAGGGCTATTTTTAAAAGCTGTGGGGATTTTTTGCAAGGGCACGTGTAATCTTGACATGAGGTGGATGTTTTTTGGACGATTTTTTCAGGGTTTAACAGGTAAATGGTTTTTTTATGCCTGTTTCAGGTGCCTGCAGGTTGATGTTTTTTTAGTGTTTCTGGATTTAATTTGGTTATTGTTTGAAAAAAATTGAAATACGGTTCTTCGAAGTCATGATTATGAAATAACAACGGAATTCGGCTTTTTTCTCGTCTTGGCGGTAAGTCACATTCAGTCTTTTGGTAACAATAATGGACCGAATAACCCTAAGTAGCCGTGTGCAGGCCACCACCTGCCGTTTTACTGACCGCTGTCTGTGGTAAAAAATGAAGAAGTGTGCCTGGAACAGCTTCTGGTTACTGGAACCTTGAGTAATTTAAAGAATTAATTTTTTTGTCTGTTTAAAACTTAATATAACAAATAATTGAATCATTGTATTTTTATTTAAGTGAAATTGTGAACAATTTTTTTATTTTAAACAATTCTGGTTAGTTTACCCAGAGGAAAAAAAATACTAAAATAGAACTTTACAACTTGTTTGAGGCGACAAAAAAGAGTCATGTTGTGACAAATTTTATATCATTTTGTTCGTCTCAGTGAGACAAATCAAATGCACTAAAAAAATTTCAAAAAGTCCACACACTTTGAACTAAATAATTTTTTGATGAATTTAAAATACTTTAACTTTAAAAAGTTATTACTCAATAACTATGAGGCCGATTTCCTTCAAATAAAGACCATTTTAAAGGGATGGCCTTGCTCTTTAGAATGATATGAAATTTGAAATTGAATATTGGCAAACTTTTCTTCGAACAGTGTTCGAAGAAGTTCGAAGTAAATTGAAGTAATCTAAGAAAAACCCTACGAGTATTTTTTTTTCTTTGTCACCATCGTGTAGAGCATCTTTTTATTAATTAGAATCCAAATTTTTAAAATAATATACCGAGTAGTTTTTAAGATGTGATTTTTTGAAGTTAAGGTTTGCTAATCAAGCATTGCGCCATATAGGAGAAATGCATGTTAATCTTATTAAACATTACATTTTTATAAAAGTATTTGTTGTAATACTCTTCCTTTGCTTAAAAATGGTCAATTCTCTGTTCTAATTAGAATAAACAAAAACTGTTTCTTTACTTAAAACAAATAAAGAGTACCTGCGTACAAATTAAAGCAAATAAAGAGTTTTTTTGTTGTAAAAATGACCACTGATCATTGAGCAAAGAGGATCTAGAAGTTTAAGCCACGAGTCTTAAATATAAGGGCAAATCTTTTTCATATCAAATCACTTTCCATTCAGATTTCGACTTGTTCACTTTGTTCTAGCTTTCTGAACATTTTTTTGAAAATGTTCTCAGCAAATGCTTTCTCATCACTTTCGAGTGATGTTAAATGCAATAAGTCAGTTGCTTCGTGTGCAACTGTTATCACAACAACTACTACTTACAAGCTAACTGAAGCTAATCCTAGAATATACCAACAAAATAAATCAGGTGACTTATTGCATTTAACATCACTCGAAAGTGATAAGAAAGCATTTACTTAGAACATTTTCAAAAAAAGTTCAGAAAGCTAGAACAAAGTGAACAAGTCGAAATCTGAATGGAAAGTGATTTGATTTGAAAAAGATTTGCCTTTATATTTAAGGCTCGTGCCTTAAACTTCTAGATCCTCTTTGCTCAATGATCAGTGGTCATTTTTACAAGAAAAAAAAACTCTTTATTTGCTTTAATTAGTAGGCAGGTACTCTTTATTGGTTATAAGTAAATAAATAGTTTTTGTTTATTCTAATTAGAACAAAGAAGGTGCAATTGACCATTTTTAAGCAAAAGAAGAGTCTCAAAACAAATACTTTTATAAAAATGCAATTTTAAGTAAGATTTTAACATGCATTTCTCCTATATGGAGCAATGCTTGATTAGCAAACCTTAATTTCAAAAAATCATATCTTGAAAACTACTTGGTATATTCTTTCGAAAATTTGGATTACAACTAATGAAGAGATGCTCTACACGATGGTAATGATGAAAAAAAATACTCGTAGGGTTTTTCTTAGATTATTTCGATTTACTTCGAACTTCTTCGAACACTGTTCGAAGAAAAGTTTGCCAATATTCAATTTCAAATTTCATATCATCCTAAAGGGCAAAAGCCATCCCTTTAGAATGGTCCTTATTTGTAGGAAATCGGCTTAATAGTTATTGAGTAATGTTTTTTAAAGTTAAAGTATTTTAAATTCATTTAAATTAGAAAAAAATTATTTAGTTTAAAGTGTGTGGACTTTTTAATTTTTTTTAGTGCATTTGATTTGTCTCACTGAGACGAACAAAATGATTTAAAATTTGTCAAGTTGTCACGACATGACTTTTTTTTGTCGCCCTGTGTATTTATACATCAGTAGAATTGTGTGGTCAACGTGTTTTTTAGATTTATCTTGATGTTTATGGTTCAGCTGTTTAGAATGCTTTTAGGATGGACAATTGACAAAATCAGATAAGTGCGGATGAAATCTTTCCAGCAATTTGTAAAAACTGTTTATTCGGAGACATGTATAGAATTGATTGGACAAAAAATTCGAAGATAAGGTCGTCAGGATAGTGGAAGCAAGTTTTCGGTTTAAAAACATAGATTCAATTTAGTGTAAAAAAATAAGTTGCAATAATTGTGCATTCTAAATTGAAAAATAGATTTATTATTAAGTGATGTATAAATATGGAACACAGGCAGCCACACATTTTTTACATGAGCCCAACCTTCGCTTTTTAACAAAAGAGATTGAAACGAAGCTAAACCTACCACTTTGAATAGATTCGGTTCTATTGAAATTTCGCTTTTTTCTCGGTTTCAAAAATGTGCATCGACTACTTCAGTGAGTGGTCAAATCTTTTCATTGATGGTTCAGGCAAGTACTTATTGCTGCATACCAGAAGATTAAGGGCAGTCTCACCATTGAGTGGCGTTTTCCTTTCAAAAAACCTTTTTCAATGTTTCTTTTTCTCAATATTTGCAATCATTTGGTCGTTGCATTTTTGGTTTTTTGAGCTTTTTGGTGGATAATTATTTTAGTAGAGGAAGTGGAATTTTGCGGCCATATTTACGCACGGGACCACTGTCCACATATCACGAGACTCAGGGTCCAGCACCTGGCTAGGGCCGCACATGTGCCATACAAAAGGACCTAAATCGTGACAGCCCGACGATTGTCACTGATATTTTATTTATTAGTCTATAGAACACGAGCGGACGTTTGCATTCGTTTTATATCGATGGAGATCAAAATTTGTTAAAAATAAGCGTAAAAAAGGACAAAGAACAAGATCAAAAGATATGGCACGAAGTCTGAAAACTGAATTTGGAAGTACGAAACCACCATTTTTATTTTTTCATAAGAATTCTAATATTTTTTTATATAAATCAATTTCAACAAATTCACTAAAAAATAAAAGGGAGACGAATAATGTAATTCGTATTTTTTCACTTTTCTTTCTTTGTTTTAAATAAACAAAAATACTCTCTTTTAAAAATTAGTGGAGAAAGCTATTTAGATTAAAAATGAGTTTAACATTTATACAAAATG
>NW_025401068.1:2124151-2166969 GCF_015345945.1 Tribolium madens | reverse complement strand
CATAGAAACCGAAACGGACTCTATTTAAAAACCGTTGATTTAATAAAAAATCTTTTTTTTTTAAACAAAACCGAAGTTGTACCTAATAATAATTTCTTTTTCAATATAATAAATTTAAACTGAACGCATTTTTTTCACCTCATTCTTTAAAAAATATCTAGTATTTCTAGTCAGCTATTTTCTAATGATTGCAAATTTATTAATTTAAATTAATTAATTAATAATAACTATCTTTTTAATTCTCCTATAAACAATCTACTGAGAATTTGCAATATGTGAGGTGGGACTTTTTTAATTTTAAATCTCTTGATAGCTTGAAGCGTTTCCAGAATGTGTCTTTGGGTAAATCGTTTAAGTCTTTTTTCATTATTTATATGTTATTTGTTTCGTATTATAATTTATTAGTTATTTAATGTAAAAGTTATTAGGTTATTACCGTCAAATAAAGTTATTATTATTAGATAATGATTCACTATTCAAAGATTTGAATAAAACGAATTTTAAATTTTTGAATGTTTTCTAAGGTTTTATTACTGATTTTATGTATTTTCTGGTGCTGATTTTAAAAAACAAAACGGTTTTTCCTTATTGGGTATGTAAGAATTTTTCGATAGAGAAAATTAAAGAAAACGACAAAATATAGCAAATTTATTTATTTGTACATTTTACAAAAAAATGTTTGAAACTTGACATGAACAAAAAAATGCCTAAAGACGGAATAGAAAGCAATAGTTTTTTACTAATGTTAACTTTTAATTAACTATTGTTTGTGGTGACGTTTTTTTAACTTTGCATATTTATTTTCAAACGTTGTCTCTTGGTTTTTATGTCTTGAAGTGACAGTATTTTGCTTGTGTTTTTTACACTGATCTGAGCTGAGCTGAGAATAAAGTGCACCCACGTGACTAATGAGTGAAAAATTGATACGTGAGGGAATTTTTTCACTAGTTTTTCCGACTTTAGCACCCAAAAATAAATAGGAATCAGTTGAAAAAGTTAGAAAAACACAATGCATGCCTTGTAATTCTAATTTAATTTAATTTTTGTTTTGATCAGTTTCAATAGTCTAGAATCAAATGTTAAAAAAAAACTATATCTATAAAAATTTCTTAGTTATGAGAGTTGAAATTGTGCACTGTGACTCTATTCATTTCTATTGTAAAAATAATTTTCCAAGTTTTTTTGCTACAGGCTATTAGAAGAGAAACAAGGAAGCTGTATCTTAAATTGTAACCCTGTTTAATGTTATTTGTGGCTTTTATTGGCAAAATTTTTGTACCTTTATAAATAATTATAAAAAAACATATACAGGGTTATTCACGGGAGGGTTATTTCTGAATTTTTTTTTGCCGCAACCAACAATACCAATCTCACTAACTACTAAATTAAATATGTTATTTCTTTAAAATTACAAATCAAAGTAAGTTGGATAAATTTGCCAGAAATGTCAGATTGACAGATAACCTATATTTAATCAAAATTCAACATATAAATTAACAAGTTAAGTAAATATAAAAGGTGTTTGAAGTGTCTACCATCGACTTCTAAACATGCGCCTAGTCGGTTGGTAAACATAACAAAACATGTCGCATCGTTTGAGAGATAATTTTTTTACTATAATGTCACAGAGACAAGACTAATAACAGCTATCGTGGATTTAGTTATAATTATTTTCAAATTTTGAAATCAAGAAATTGTTGCAATATGTATAATGGGTTGCGGCAAAAACAAATTCAGAAATAACCCTCTCGTGACTAACCTTGTATGTACAAGATTATTAGTATCATTAAATAAAAATAAAAAAGTCAAATGTTAAAAAACAAACGTCACAATTTTTTGACAGATTTTTTTAAACATTTTTTCCATATTCTTTACTTGGAATTTTTTTGAATCGCGAGTTATGAAACACCCTATATTTATACGAAAAATAAACTATTAAAAGTTATTGTTAGTCATTTGCTATATTGTCGGTATTACAACATTTATATCTTTATGATAAAGTGGATAAAGAATGATACGATTTGTTCATTGAGTATCACGTTTTATAAGCAATCAAAAACCCTTTTTACGGGCCAATATACTGTGTTTGCGTTTATTTTTATATTGTTAATAGTTGTTTGCTTACGATATGCACCGAAACATGATTTTATAAAGGAGCAAATGAAGTATAGCCCTAATGCCCCATAATCACCTTAAATAAAGGCCCCGAATCTGCCCTTTAATCTGGAGTAAGTAAGTACCGTGAAATGTCTATATTATTTACTGGGAAGCAAAATACCTACCGACCCGCACATTGTAGGGTAGCAAAAAAATAAAAAGTAAAGGAAGTGGTCTTACCACAATATAAAAGCAGTTACCATATGCCACATGCTGACCAAAAAGAGAAGCGATTTTGCCGCCGCGCCAACCAATTTTAACGACATCTCAAGAGAGAGAAAAATACAAAATAATGCCGAAAAATCTATCTACTTACATTGAGGTTAGACTGTGAACGATTGCGGTATCTGAAGACTGGTTTTTTAACATTCTGGCTAAAACTCGGGCGGACAGTTCTTTGATGGATTGGGTAGTTTTTGCAAACCACGAAGAGGTTTCAGTGGAGGAAATAGCGAAGAAATGCGGTGGTCGATGTTGGTTTAGTGATATCTCAAAGTGGAATGGGTGTGTGAGCTAAACGGAAGGACAAAATTGTGAATAATGATGAAAGGAATTGAAAAAAGGAAAAAATAAGTCAATGATACAATACTTTCGAGATGTAAAGTGACAGCTGATATGGACGAGGATGGCTGTTTTGATGGATTTGTGACATGTACTATGGGCGATGGAAAATAGTGCTTTTAAAAATTAATTATCGAAAAAAAGGGTCAGAAAAGTAACGGAATTCCAAACAGTTAAAAGAAAAAAAAAAGTAACGGTCAAGTTTTATTGTAAATTCCGTTACATTTCTTATCACAAAAACTTGGAGGTAGGTAAGCTTCGGATTGTCGGTAAAATTGAAAAGGGTTGAGGAATTGCTCAAACGCGACCGAAATAAATAAGTGTGCAATAAAATAATAAAGTTGGGATCTTGTAAAAGTCCTAATTTTTTGTCCATTTCTTTTTTGGGCAAGGTTCGCGGTTAACGACTTTGACAATTAGTAAATTGTTGGTTAATTATTTTCCGGGAGGATAGTACAAAAATAGTGCAAGAAGAATCACCCTCTGTGATGTATAGTGAGCTGTCAGAGATTTAGTTTTATTGACCGCAGACGTCGATTTTTTTTTCGTCGGCAGCTGCGACGACTTCAAGACCGTTAAAATGTCTCGAAGTTTTTGGATTCAGCACACCCCTCGAAAAAGTGTAAACGAGATGTATCGAATGTATTGATTTCTTCGGTGAGACTGCTACTTAGGACACACACACATGTTGCAGAGTCTTGCCTTTCTTTGATTAGATTTGGAATTTTGATTTTATAGGGAAATTGATTACTTTGTGTAAGTGGTGGTGTCATTAATAACGTTGATGTTGCTTCTAATGACATAATGGATTGGAAATAAATATAGCACGTGCCATTTGTTTCTCCGCAAAAGCTTGTTTCTACTATGTAATTATAGATTTTCCGTTTCACCATTTTGAAACATCTGGCATTGTTTCAAATCAATTTGTGGGAAGGTAATTTGGGGAAAACAAGCACCAAATGAAGAAATTTTCGGGCAATATGGCCGGTGTTTCAGCATCAATTTCAGGAATTTTGCACATTACAACAATAAAACACTAATTGAGTATATTTCTGTAAGAATTTTTGCTATAAAAAGTCAGGGTTTGATTATTTGATAATTAATAGTTTCAGATATTTTTTCTTTTAAAAAATACTCGCTGCAACTGAACAGTTTTTTTCAATTTTGTAAATCAATTTCTATTATTTTTACAGATAACAAATAAATTCGACATTGTCGAAAATCGTAATTAAAAATTATTTAAATATTTTTTGTTATACCACGTCGTCAAGTTTTATTATTAAAGTTGCCTTTAATTCTGTCTTTATTCTACGCTGTCAACTTAATTTCGGAATGAAAATCCATTTTGTTTAGAAATCTATTTTACAATGTCTAGGAGTATTTTTTCAAATAAATGATTGTAATTTTTGTTGTCAATTGGCAACAAGTTTGAAATCTGAATGTGGAAAGCTTGATTTTTAAATTCAAATACATAATGTTAAATGTATTTATTAATAATTGCCTTTCAACATTTTTTTTTATTACAATAACCTGCTGTTTTGATTTTTGATTTGTTAACAATGTTGAAAACGATTTTAATTTTTACAAAATAATAAAAAACTAAAAACAGTAAAAGCTTGATAACGCGAATACAAAAATTTCAAGCATGTTCAAGTTAGCGTTAAATGTTCACTATAATAAGTAAGCAAAAAATTTTCTTTTTTACTTCAAACCGTCTATTTTTTTTTAATTTAAAATGCATTGCGCAGAAAAAAAATGCTACAGTGCCTAAATTTTGGTGAATAATTAATGGCTTATCGTACAAATGTGCAAAGGGAATTTAGAGCCAAAAAGAAGTTAAATGATGTATTGAAATAAGTTTTTTGAGGTATACAGGGTATTAAAAAAGATTGTAAAATATTTCATCGAAAATTATTCGTTTTTTGAAACTTTTATTTGCAATCTGCAAACAAAAAAGAAAAGCTTCTAGTAAAAATTCTAAAAATTTTCACACTCGGTATCTCCGAAACTTTGCAGACCCATGTTTGTTAAGACATTTTTGTTTATATTTAAAAAATGTACGCTAAAATATGGAAATAATCCTTTAATAACAGAAACAAATCTATAAAAATTAAAAAAAAACAAAAAGTGTTGTTTTTTAGTGTTTCCATGAAGTTAGTCTAGCTGGAATATTTTATTACATTTATAATTATATTATATTTTATTGTATGTTTTATTAATTCTATTATTTTGTATATTAGTAATTTGAATATGTATAAAAATTAATAAGGAAATAAATTAGTTTTCTCTTTTTAAGTGTATTAGCATTGATTTAGTAGTTATATGATTGAAAATGGAAAATTTAAATAAAAATAATAATAATTAAATAATTAGGTAGGTACTTCTTAAGACGTATGAAAAAATGTTTTTGAGAAATCTTTTTGTTTTATGATAAAGAGGTTAAACGGTTAATGATGGTTAAACAGTGAAGAGATACAAATAATACAAAAATACAAATAATTGCATAAACAACTACTCTTGGATTAAGATTTCAGAATAATTATTTAATAAAAAAATTTGAAAATAAAGAGTTAGTTGTAGACATAATTTATAATGAGGTGGTTAATAATATTGTTTTGGAACACATCCCTACAATAAATCAAAATTATGTGGACCCCAAAAAAACAAGACATGTAAGGTTTTACACTTGTTTCTCTCACTGGAGTAATGAATAAAAAATTTTCATTTACAAAAGTTAACTTTTTGCATGGACATCTATGGTGGTGAATATAAGAAGATTTATGACTGATGTAACTTTAGACAATCCAAGTCCCCATTTAAAGCTTGATTTATCGTCGTTACGTATCAATAAAATTTTCTGTTGGTTCTTTCAGTAGTAATATTAAACATTTTTGTATAAACCTCTTCCCCACCCGCTATAAGAAATCTCCTCTAACAGCAGCCGGGGTTAAATCGGAAGGATCGAAAACACAATGAAACGAAAGAGAATTCGGACAATGGTGTGGGGTGGACACACCATTATTTCCGATGTTACATTTATCACCAACAATTGAAAATAGCGCTTTGGCCGTTTCGGACATTCGAAGAAACGCGTAATCCCGGCTTACGAGCCAATTTAATGGCTTTAATTGTCAAATCCCCAAACTGGACATGTGTATTATTTTTGAATCGAAGGGTGAGTGACATATGCGTGGGACGGCAATTGAACTGAAACGTGAGAAAATTTCCATCACACGAAAAACATCCAATAAAAAAATTCCGACATTAACGTGCGTGAAATTGAGATCGAATTGACGCGTGCCTTTTTTACCCTCGAGGGGTGGTTTTTTTGACCCCACCTATTGACACCGGAAATAAAAAATTTGTAAGAAAAAACGGCACGCGACTTCCCCTCTTTAAAAAGACTCAAGCCTGAGGGTCGGTCTTGTAATCGGTGTTTTTTATGAGGGTTAGATGAGTACCTGTCGTCGAGGGGAACTTTACACTCTCATAGGGTTAAAAGAGGGGAGCGTTTTTTATACTTTTTATAACCACGCCTCGTTTGCTTTACAAAATGGAGGTTTCAAATATGTTAAGAGAATTCAGAGAAACGAAGACAGATTTTAGTTGGATGGCAGGGTTATTCGTCCACCCTTCTGTTTCACACCCCGAGGCGATTTATAGGGTTTATTTTCCGTATTTACAACAAAGTGGTCGGCCATATTTCTTATTTCGCACAACAATATATCATTAAATAGTTTTATCACAAACGTACGGACCACTTTTCCATGAAAGTTATTGCAAGGGGTGAGTCATAGTGACCAATGGTCAGTTCAGTAGGGGATAAATGAATAATTGCAAACTGTTCATGAAGCATTGTTGGGCGAGGAACGAATGTACCAAAGGGATAAAATTGCCGAAAAATGCAATTACAGAGACTAATTGATTGAGCACAGATGACGCCTATTACAAGTAGAAATTTATTTTTCTCTTCAATTTTAAGCCATAATTAGTATTTATTATTTCAATTATTGTTATTAAATTTGATTCAATTTTCAGAAAAACCTTCATTAAAAAAGGAAAACATACATATTTTTGGCACACGTTAATAATCTAGGGTAAGTCGAGGAAAGATGGACCACGTTTTGAAAAATCTGCTGTAATCTTTATTTCAATTCAAACCACGAATGTTTTTTCTCATAGCATGCACTTTAAGACTTCTTATAAACGTAACAACATAGAAAATAAGTTCTTTTAAATTTTATCATAATTAAATAAAAAGAATGTATGGAACCAAACGTGTTTCGGTTTTTTTTTGGAAAAACTAATTAATGAATGATAAAGTAAAGTAATGTGATGTTTTATCAAGAATAAATTTTTTCAAAATTTTCTTTTGTTTTTGAGTTTTACAAATTTTTTAATTTTTTAATTGGCAACCCACTATAAAACCACTTTTCTCATGAAGATTATGATCTAAGGATCACAACTATCTACTTTATATTTAATTAAAAAAAAAAACATAAATTGCAATTTTGACAAAAAAATCGCATATCTCAAAAACAAAACAAAATTTCGTTTTCAAAATACGATCACATTTTTTTCAATGTTATCCTATTCAAATGGATTTTGGCTACTATAACATTAAGTTTGAAATAATTAAAAATATTGAGCTTTTGCAAGCGCGTTTGGTAAAATAGAAAGAAGAACGAGAAGTTTTGACTTTGCAAACTTGAATATTACTGGGATATACAGGGTGCGCCAGAACTCGCGCCCTAGAGAAAAAATCCATATACTCGTAAGGTAAAATAACAGGAACATGGAAAAAATGTTAAAAAAATTTTGCACTTTGACTCTATTAATTTTTGTTGGAAAAATAATTTTTCAAGTTTTCTTGGTACAGGCTATTAGTATCCTAAATTGTAACTTTGTTTGTTTTTTATTTGTGGCTTTTATTGGCAAAATTTTTGTAGCTTTACTAAAAATAATTGTAAAAAAACATATACAAGATCATCAGTAAAAAAATGTCAAATGTCAATAAATAAATGTCAAAATTTTTTGACAGATAGAATTTTTTAAATATTTTTTCCATGTTCCTGGTATCTTATACTCGTTTTCATATTAATGTACATCAAAGTACATGTCGTGGATCATTTTAAGGTGGCAACCATGCGAAAATTCAAATAATCCTAAACTCAATCTTCCCTAAAAATTATTTTTCCAAATAAATGTGTACCCCAGGTAGCACAAAATAATTAAAATAAACAACGTAATTAACATGGGGCAGTAAACATAAAGATTTTTGTCATCATTGATGTGATTAGATTTGTTCTGAATGACATTAATAACACTCTTTGTGTGAATCGGGCTTTATTTAATTAAAAATGCATTCGGACTTCCACAACCTACTTGATGCACATTAATATGAAAAAGAGAATATCTTATTTGAAATTTTTCTTTAGGGCGCGAGTTCTGGCGCACCCTGTATACAGGCTGTATACAGAGAAAAATGGTAAGATACCAGGAACATGAAAAAAATGTTAAAAATTTTTTATGTATGAGCGTTATGAGTGTTTAAAGTTTGCACTTTTACTCTATTTATTTCTATGGAAAAATAATTTTCCAAGTTTTTTTGCTATAGGCTATTAAAAGAGGAAACAAGAAAGCTGTATCCTAAATTGTAACTCTGTTCAATGTTATTTGAGGCTTTTATTGGTAATATTTTTGTCCCTTTACTAAATAATTGTAAAAAAGCATATACAAGATCATCAGTATCCTTAAATAGATATAAAAAAATGTCAAATGTCAAAAAATAAATGTCAAAATTTTTTGATAGAATTTTTTAAACATTTTTTTCATGTTCCCGGTATCTTACCTTACTTGAAAATTTTCTTTGGGGCGCGAGTTCTAGCGCACCCTGTATACAAGATCATTAGTATCATTAAATAGACATAAAAAATGTCAAATGTCAAACAATAAATATCAAAATTTTCCTGGTGTCTTATCTTACTTGACACTTTTCTCTGGGGTGCGAGTTCTGACACACCTGTACAAGAAATAATAATTATGCTCAAGGTGTGTGAGTTAAACGGACCACTAGCAGTTACTAATAATTACAATTTTTTGATAACAATGCCATATTGTTGACACAAATCTATATCTACATCATCTACATCTTTCGTAAATTCATTTCACTCTCTTTAAAAATGTTGATTGAATGTTGATTTTGGTATAACAAATGTTTTACTGTACGGCGTTTGATACGCACAAAGTTTTTGCAGAAAATTTGTAATTTTGTATTGGGCTAGAATTTTTTCAAGTTATCTCTAATTCTAGAGAGCTTTTAAGTTCCACTGGTCTAACCTAAGCTTAATTTCTTCTTATAAAGTTTGGTACATATCAATAATCACCATTTTCAAAGCTAAAATAGCGTGATATTAAAATCACGCTAATGTCAATATTTTAGACTGAGCAAAAAAGCCAAATGTGGCACACATTTTCCTACTTAGCACGCCAGTTTAACCTTTGGCCACTGCGACAATTTTTTGTATAAGGTGCACGTCCCTGCAATCTATCCCACATGTGCCTCAAAGCCCCATCTGAGTGTATTTTATTCCGTGTTCTCTATTTCCCCCATTTCCTTAAAATACGGATTCATCGCAGCATGACAAGACACATCATGCCAAAAATGCAAGTGAGTTGGAATTAGGGGACGACGGTTTGACAGTGCAACCTCTTAGCTACTTCCGCCCCGTGTAACAAAACTGACGACATTTGACCCGTCGAGCACGTGGATATTCGATGCAGTTGTTGAGGTCTTCGTGATGCGTGAGGAACCGCCCCTCAGTTTTCGAGTGGTTCTTTACAATGGGTTTTTTTTCGACTAAGTAAATTAAAGCGGGGTCGATCTACAAACTTGGCGCTGGATATCTGATCGGAATGGGCGGGATTATTGTCTGGAGGGAATGAGCTTTTAATTGATTTTTTATTTTATTCTAAACATTTTAAAGATGATTCAATTATAAATAAGGATTTTTTAATTTTATCGAGAGTATTATAAAATTTGGTTTAAGATTGTGTTTTACCACACAGCTTTTTGTGTAAATGAATAAATAATGTTTCAGAACTCGCACCTCAGAGAAAAATGACAATTAAAAAATCTGTAAGATGTTAAAAAATTCCATCTATAAGAATTTTGAAATTATAGAATATTTTACCTCTTATCTGTCAAGATTACAATAAAAATATGTATACAGGGTGAATAAAAAGTATGGAATCAAACGTTTTTTGCTTAAATAAATGATAAAGTACCTACTATAAAAATGTTATCAGAAATAATTTTTTTCGAAATTTTCTTGTTTTTGAGTTCTGCAAAATTTTTAATTTTTTTAAATGGTAACCCAATATTAATCTTTTTTTTTAACAAAGGCTCTTATATTATTATCTACATTTAATTCAATTTTTATCAAGTATTTTCGCACTTTAATTTTTATTAATTATTATAGTATTTTGAAAAAATCGCTTGGTTCCTTCCATACTTTTTATTTACCTTGTAGTCTTTCAGAGAAGTAAAAATTTTACCTCCCTCATATAGAAACGGGAAAACATGCTGCTAATTTAATGGCGAAAGTGAAATATCAAGAGAAATTGTTAGTTTTGATGTTTTGAAGTTTTTATTGTTGGATCGTAGGAAAAATTGTATGTATTACACTGGAGTGGGTGGTTCGACAAGTCTTGGGCAGTAACTTTCACTTGTGAAAAGAAAAGATGTATTTTCCTCCCTTGTAATACAAATAACTATTACTTGTTTTTTTTTGGCTACATGTTATTTGAAGAAATTGTATCCTGAATTGTAACTAACGTTATTTGTTGATTTTAATGAACATGTTTTTATAATAATTATGAAAAACATACACAATATTATTGGTCACAATAAATAGACATAAATAGGTCAAATCTCAAAAAATGGATGTCATGATTTTTTGACAAATAGAGTTTTTGAACATTTTCCTTTTGTTTTTGGTATCTTACTTGGCATTTTTCTCTGGGACGCAAGTTCTAAACACCCTGTATATTTGGAAATTTGACTCGCAAAATTCATTTTGTTTCAAAACAGTTTTTGAAAAAGCAGTGATTTTTTTCCAAAAACTTTTGGATAAAATTTGAAAATAACTATGATATACCAGATGAACAAAAAGTATGATAAAGTACAATCGAGCTATCAAGATAACTTTTAATCGAGTCATCTTTGAATCCGAAAACGTATGTCTGTGAAACTTCAAATAAATGACAAGTCAAAAAATAAAATGGTATGATAAAAAAATGATGATTTTGTAACTAAATTTATGATTAACCTTCAAAAAAAACAACCAAAACAAAACCGTTAACTGTTCTATTAGTATACGCCAGCGACTAATTCCACCCCATTTTGCCGCCTTATCATTTTATTTGACGTTTCAGACATACGTTTTCGCATTCAAAGATGACTCGATTACAAATTATCTTGATCGCTCGATATAAAAATGTGATGTTATATCAAGAATAAAATTTTTCGAAATTTTCTTTTGTTTTTGAGTTCTACAAAATTTTATATTTTTTAAAATTGTAACCCACTATAAAACCGTTTTTTTCATGAAAATTATGATCTAAGGATTACAACTATCTACTTTATATTTAATTAAAAAAACATTAATTAAAAAAAATCACATAAAACGCAATTTTGACAAAAAAAATTTCATAACTCAAAAACAAACCAAATTTCGTTTTCAAAATACGATCACATTTTTTATATTACTTTAATTTATATTAATTATTATTTAATTATTATTATGTTATTAATTATTATTTTCTGGAGGCAAATTATTAAAAAAACCGCTCGGTTCTATAATTTATATTCACCTTTTATATGTATCTATGGAGTGGTAAGAATCTTTTTTGACATTTGGAGGAAATATTAACTGTTTTTTAAATTGCAGAGCTGTTACAAAACAGAAAATTCGATTGTCGCAATTCGTGTATTATTATAGAAGATCAGATTTATTCTAGCGAGTTGTGGAGGCGTGGAAATTTTATATGTTATTTGTGTTTATTTATAAATCACCCAAATTCGTGGCTAATTTGTGTAAAGAAATAATAAAAATGTTTTAAATAGAGAAAAAAATGTTGGGAGGTCTGTTTTTATCGTTTACATCTTTTTTCGTGTAAATGATAAGTTAAAGAGACATTAACGATACAAGAACACGTCTATAATTAGACGCTTATGACTTGAAACGATTCGAAATGGGGGAAATAAAAATAGGATTGCTCTGCTACTGTTTATTATTTGGTTTAAACAATAGTATAATACACACAACTATGTTACAATAATCTTTGATTGTTGCTCGAGCTATAGAAAACATTGAAACTTATTTACAAATACAATCATCAGTCTTATGTCATGGCCCCACAAGTATAAAAATATGACAATAAAACTTGAAATCGCCTATTTACTAAACCACTACGACAAAACGTTACAGACAAAAATAAATTAAAAATTGACCTAATTCGGTAAAAAAAAATATTTGGTTCAGCTGTGGAGTTCCTACCCGTACATCTCCAGTTTGTGATTAACAAAAATAAATTGCACGTAAAAGCGTAAAATAACTAGATTTGAGAAGTCGGGCTTGCGGCCCCGTATGACTAGTTAAATAAAAAAAAACACAAAACTAATTCTAATTAATTCTAATCAGTCTTAATTTACGAATGAGAAACACGTGCAATATGCAAAAAGAACGAGACCTTGTCCGAGCATTCCACTCCACACATGTTACAAGTGAACGGATTGTGGAACCCATGATAACCCATATGGATAGTATACAAAACGGCATCTCCGAACGCGATATTACAATATTGGCAATTATTACCCTCTTCTTTATTATTATTACTATCAGCGACTTCGGACTCCTCCTTCTTGGCCTCTTCTTGGACCACCTCCACGTTACTAAACACCGTCGTCGAGGTTTCCTCGTCCTCCTCCTCCGACTCAACTTGTGCCGGATCGACCTTAAACGCCGGCCCTTTGCGTCTACTCTTCTGTTCTCCGCCATAACTACATCCCGGTTTGCTCAAATCCAGAACTCTGGACTCTTCCGGGGGACCTCCAGAAGCCAATTGTCGCTCCCGGATCAACTGTTGTAACAATTGGGCGTTGGGGAATCCCCCGAAGAAGGGGTATCCCGGAAACGGGAGTTGTTGTTGTAGGTTGAGGAACGGAAGCGTTTCCGGTTTGGACTCCTCTGCTTTGGGTTGTGTTTTGATTTTAGGGCCTCGGCGAGTCCCATGGACGTCGATGATGATGTCGGGGCAAGGGTTACCTTCCTCGTCCAAAACCACATTAGGGGTGTGTCCATATCTCCGAAGGTGGATCTTCAAAGAGTGACAATATTTGGTAGCGTAGCTGCAGTCTCGACAACTATAGCGGTAAACATTCGAGTGCGATTTCATGTGTGAATTTAACATTGATTTGTTCACACAAGTGTAATCACATTTGTTGCATTGGAACGGCTTGGAACCCGCATGGTTCCGCAGGTGGTACTCCAAATGGTGCTTGTATTCGGTGATGAACGGGCACTTGGGGCAAGTCAATCGTTTGTCTTCTCGAATATGGACTTTGCTGTGGTTCCACTGTTCGAGTTTTGTGATTGCGACAAAATCGCATTGTTTGCATTTAAAAGTCTTGATTTTTCCGTGTGAGTTAACTTTGGGGACTCTCAAACTTTGCTCGTCGTACTCTTCAGCATCGTTATCACTTTTCCCTGATAACTCATCCACAGAGTGTTCGCTCGTTTTGGACGAAAACAAGCCACTCTTCTCCAGGGACATCTCCAGACGGCGGAGATGATCCTGGTTTTCCTCCGGTTTGCGACTCGGAGAAGCACAAGGCGTCAGAGTCGTCTCCATGTCCTTCTCCTCCTTCTCGCTCTTGGGGGAGACTAGTGGTTCGGAGTTTGGGGGTGTCAAAGGGTTGTGATTGTACGCGAAATGGGGCACAATCGGAGTGGAGTAAAACCGAGTCGGCTGAGTTTGGGGCGATTGATAAGAATGTTGTAAATCCTGACTGGTATCACTGCTGGGGGAAGACGAGTGGAAGTCACTTCCGGAAGTAACCCCGGAATCGTTCTTATCTTCGTCCATTGGTTCGCGTTTCTGGAAACAACGCGTTTCATTAATCGCGTGAGCGTGGTTTAGCTCTGACTTAAAAATAGCCAACTGTAGTAATAAAAACATGTTTTGTTTACAACCTAAATTCATATCAATGACACAACGGAGATAGACAATGTTAGAAACGCACATTTGGAAAACTTACCACGATTTGTGATACGCCGAATTGCCAAGCAGTGTGTGGAGATCGCGGTTCCAACATTTGTTGATAATTATTCAATGTGCGGATTGAGCCACCCCTCATGCAAGCCGAATTCATGTCTTTATCTATCATTTCACATACACTGCAACAAAAACACAAATAAAAATCACGGAGAAAAAAGTGCGAAAAAAGTCTACCTCAAAGAATTTTTAAAAAACACTCGAAAAATACAGACACTATAATGAATAAAATTTAGGAGCTACTACATCACGACGTCCCCGCTCGAAGACGAATGAAAAATAAGTTTCGGACCATGCCAAATCACAGATAGCCATGTCCAGTTCCTCCCACCCCAAACAGTTTGACTTCACCCCTCCAATACAGACATCCCCTCCAACGGGCGCTTTCAAAAGCTCCGCGATTTACGATACTCGCCATAATAAAGCTTTATATTAGATTAAAAAAGTAATCGTTATTTTTGCCAAAGAATCATAAAGAAAAGCAATAAAAACTATATTAAAAATAGTTAAAAAATATTAGCTGGATATTAACATTACAACCAAGATATTAACGCCAGATTATCCATTTCCTATTACGACAAATCAATATGACAGCCTTCGTAAACAGAAAAGGCTCACAGACACCAAAGAAATGTTTTGATTTTTTGTTCACACTAAAAATGTTTCTTGGATTTTTTTTCCAATTTTATAGTTTTTCGTACTCAAAACAGAATTTTATTACATTAACTTTTTATCTTTTGAATGTTCAAACTGTGTTTTTAAAAATTGGGCTTTAAACCGGTTGCCAACTATAAACAATTGACTGATATTTAAAGAAAATCTTCTGTTGTACTATAATTTTGTATAAAAAAGTTACCTTTATCACTCATAGTATCACAAATAAAAAAATGCTTGAAACATACATTTTGTTAATTTAGTGAAACATTGCAAAAATTTTCGATTGTATTTATGTCAGGTAATCTTGGAAGCCACTGCAAATTTTGCTTTTATGGCAGATTAGTCTGTTTGTAAAATAAAACTTAGTTGGAGACTGGATGGTCAAGGGTTGTTTATTGGCTTTCTACAATGTTTCTTGGAACCCTTTCTTCCCAGAGCCAACTTTTACCTGCGGCGACTCCACGGTATGATTCAAAAATTTCCCTAACAATGCTACTTCCAAGGATTGAACTCGCATTTACATGTTTATGGAGCTTTACTCTTTTACTTTTGCAAAAACGCAATAAAATTTAGACATGCAGATTTGTCAACTTACCGAGTCTTTGGAATTTTTGCACACTGTTGGAAAACATGCACAAAACTGTTTTTGGTCAAGTTTGAAGTGTCTTTTATGGATGTCAAAGACTGAATGTGATTTTATCAGTGGTTTGTATGAATATATGGAACAAGCATATGAGCCACCCCTTACCCCCACCACCGAGCCCCAACCAACAAAAACGAATTCAAAACATTTGAGAGAAATCTTTGTTATGACCATTTAAGCAGTTTTCGATTATTGTGATAATTGCTTTTTAAAATTAGAAAAGTTTGGGTGGAAGAGAGGAATTTCGGTTTAATTGTGTGAAAAATAAAAATGATAAAATACTGCATGGAAAAAGCTATGACGTACAATAAATGGCCTGAAAATAGCCGTTGCGTAAATAGATTTAGTAAAAAGACATAAAATATTCCAAAATAATAAATAGAATAAAACAGTTAAAAGATATATAGATCATGGCTGATGGTTGGGTTCAGTTTATGGAGAAAATTTCGTTGGAACGGTTGCTCAATCGATATCTCAAGAAGTAACATCAATCAAGTTTTACACGCATTTTATAAAAATAATAATAACACTTTGACTTGTTTCCTAAATAAATCAAATTAAGAAAAATATTTATTTAAACGGAAACGCAATAAAAAACTCTTTTAAAACAGTAATTATTAGACCAAAGTAAAAAGGTCAAGGTTGTAATTCTTATCTCTGAAGAGAAAAAACATTGTGTTGTTGAGGAAGTTTTATTAGAGCAGCTTATGTAAGTCTGAATTTTCTAATTTTCGCGAAATTCATATTTCAGACCAGCGACCATTCAAGTCCGACTCGCTCTTTGTTATTTTTTCTCTGGTCTCCGTTCACCCCCTTACAATTTCACCCTCGCCGATTTGCTATTGGCCACCCCTGCACGCCACTAAAGCCACCCTCAAACGCTACCCTTTGCTATTTTGTTGTTTTTCATGAAAAAAACAGCACAGTCATCGAGAGGAAAGTATTTTTGCACAGATCGGGGGATGTTATTGGAAAAGGACGTTGTTTTTAGATGTTTGGTTTCGAAAATTTATCGATTAATGGGCAAACAGTGCAATGGGTCCCTAGAAAATTTACTAAACATACAAACAATAAATGCACTGAATAAATATGTTATATCTAAAAATAACAGTTTTATTTTTTCTATGGATGCACTTTGGTTTTCTCGGGTAAATAGCAAAAGATACCGTAATCTTGGGGATGAGGATGTCGATAAACCAGTTTAAACAAAATTTCGTGATATCGATGCATTTTCGACGACCGAAAACACACAAGACCTTTTCACTTTTTATCGTCACAACGAAACCAACTCATCATTTAATTCAAGTTTAATGAGATTTAATAAGATGTCAACTAATCAAAATGATGAATTGGTGCAATTTCATGGTCTCTCTTCCGACACGATACAACTAAAAAAACGTGCAAAAACCGAACATCACACTATAGAACTAAAATTTAATTGTTCTCACTTTTTAATCCAAGTTTTATTTCAGTATCTTTACAGTATCTTTCAGTATCAGTACATAACCAGCTCTTCAGTTATCTCAATTTAAGTAAATTCAAAAATATTTCTGTGATAACACAAATTGCATTATTTCAATGTAGCGACACGATTTAAACAAGTTTGACCTTATAATGACAAAAAATAAACGATGCACGCGTGAACTTTGTCTCGAAAGTATAAAAAGTTAGACATATCAGTACAATTTTTGAGATTATAATCGAACTTTTGGCATTAAAAAATAGGATTAAATTACATAAAATTGGATTTATTTATATCAACTAATGTAGGTTTTGCAATATTTTGGGTTAAATACAATATTTTTTATCACTACCCTATCTCATTATTTTTAATCAAATTATTTTTTACTATTTCAATTTGCATTAAACAGCAAAAATTTATCGGATTAATATTTCTTTAMTTTTTATTTGCATTTGTTAATCGGTTAAAAAAGATGTCTTTTTATCTATTTTAGATACTTATAATTTATATTATTGGAATTAGAATCAACAACTTACACGTGCCGATAAAATAATTTGTTTATAACTTTATCTTCTGAATATATAAACGATTTTCATATTAAATATTTTTTGTTCTAAAAAAAATTTTGTTACATTTTAAATACAGTAATTATTATTGACCAACATGTCTTATAAAAATCTTCGATAACATTTCTTGTGTCCAAGGATATGTTTAAAAAAATCTTGTAAAAACTAGGTTAATAAATATTTAATAATGTTCTCGTAACACTATCAATTGTGACTTTTACTGCCACTCATGAGATAAATAAATATTACAAATTTTGTTATTTGTTAAAAAATGTCATAATTCTGAGAAACTTCACATTGCAAAATATTTTTATTTGTATTTTTGTTATCTCTAAATAATGCATTTTCAATTTCTGAAAAGCAATTAGAATGCAATAAAAATTAAAAATGTTTTCTTCTTAGTTACCACTTTCTATTTAACACATAATGCCACTAATTATCCACAATGTGTTTTAGACTTCTTAGGAAGCTAATAATCTCCAAAATATTTACTAAATAAGACACAGAGCGACTAAAATTCAAGTTTTTATCTTTGGGTAAATAAATACCAACCCTTTAATTTTTTGTAGTGGAATTTTATTGGGAGTTTTAAAATTTTCGCCCCGACAAAGCAAAACTTTCCTATTTTTTGTTATTTGTGATGTAAAGTGACAGCCAAATGTTCCGAAGCAGTGTGCAAAAAAGACAATAACATTTCTACCTAACAAAACCGAGTAACCGGACCTTAGAAAAAACATATTACCCTTTTCACAAAAGGGTGACTGACCCTTCTAAAATACCATTCAAGGTAAAAGTAACCCTACACTCCAACATCTGTCCCTATGCAAAAGAGAAAATCGGGGGTGGATCAAGACGTGTTTTGACACTCTTTCAGGAATTTTCGGTGCAAAAGTACGCCATTTTTATCCCAAAAGTAAAAAATGCATTAATTTTCTATACAAAATAATTCACCTGACAGTTAGCACCCCTATTTATCTAAATCGCACGACAGGTATCACACAAAAAACACCTTTGGGTTTTTTATTGCGTTTGCTTCCGTAGTGAAATCTAAAAGTGGTACACTTGCCGCATTTTAACGTGGGAAGCGGCTGTAAAAAATGACTTTAAAGGATCACCCTAATAAGTAGTCTACTAAACGTTTTACACACCGCAAAAAATCGTCATAAAAAGCGGGTCCCTGAATGGAGACCTCTCAAAAGCTGTCGGTTCTTCTTTGTTTAGATAGGAAAGATGCGAGTTAGAGCGAAACAACAGATGGGAATTGTAAATTCCGTTCTATTTGAGCGAAAAAGTGACTGATCTGATGAGTTATTGCTTTTTTAAACTTGGGGCGAAAATTCGATAATCCGACACCTCGAAATCAATGTGGGATTCCTGTGCAGAAAGTACCTGAAAAGCAATTTGAAACCAATTATTGAATATTTTTCGAGCACATCATCAGCTAATGAAAGCGGAAGGATTGTTTGCAAAATGATTTTTGGGACCCCTTAATCACTTTTAAATTATTTTACTCGAGACAAATTTCAAAAAGAGCGATTACACATTGCCATGAAATTCGAGCCAGTGCTTTGTGGTGAAATGAAAAGTGGGAACAATCTTCTGATAAACTTGATAAATTTAGACATGTTTGAAGAAATCTATCAACACAAAAACATCATTATTTTAATTACTTAGAAAACAGGGACGTGTGTGGACACATTTTTCAAATAGGATATGCACAAGGTCGCTGTGTGTGTCGATTTTTTGTTATTTTTGGATTTTACGAACTTGCGCTTCTTCCGAGCTGTCACAATGATTGAAATCTGGCAGATGTATTATTTTAAGAACATGTGCCTTATGGAGGGAACACTCGCCGCAGTTTTTCCAGGCAGCGCTGGACTTCCAATCAAGAAATGTATCATTTTTGGCCCTTAAAAATAAATAGCATTTAATTTAAATAAATAGAAATTTTTTTTGGCTTATTCGCTAAGAACTTTTATTACCACTTTTTCTGAAACTGTTGTGAATTTGATACAAGAAAATTAATAAATAATATAATCATTTTATTGAAGTGTCTAATTGTTTTATAAAAATGATTGAAAATCAAAAAAAAAAACACGCCAGTATATACAGTCAATTTTTTTTGAAACGGAAATCACAATAGAAATTTTGATGAAAAAATTGATATCAGTTTATCTCCATAGCCACAAATTTTGTATGCTTTTTGTTTTTGAAATGTCAAAATTTTGCTTGCTTGCTCTTTAAAAACGGTATGATCGAATACCTCAGGACAGACATCACCATCTAATGCATCATCTAATCATCTTTTTGGTCATGCTATCGAGCAATCAAAATAATTTGTAATCGAGTCATCCTTGAATCCGAAAACGTATGTCTGTAAAATGTCAAGTAAAATGACAAGTCGAAAGGTAAAGTGGCATGATCAAAAAGGTGATGATTATAATACCTAAATTTATAATTTACCTTCAAAAAAGAACAGTCCTACTCGTTATTATTTACGTGGGCGACTAATTCCAGCCCATTTTGACGTTTTACCTTTCGACTTGTCATTTTATTTTCAGTTTCATGTGCAGCTAGTTCAAAAACAGACATACGTTCTCGGATGCTAAGAAGACTCGATTACAAATTATCTTGATCGCTAGATATTTTACCTTTCGACTTGTCATTTTATTTGACGTTTTTACAGACATACGTTTTCGGATCCAAGGATGATTCGATTACAAATTATCTTGATCTCTTAATACAATGTTGTAGGCAAAAATTGAACTTCTTAAACAATACACTATACAGAAAAAAACAAAAAAAAAATACAAGCAGGTATTATGAAGATTGGCAATAAATTTCATGTTATTTATTAAAACGAGTTCGAAGTTGATGCATGTTGTAAATTATTTAGTTTTAGTTTCAGAATTGTTACTTTTTTTTTCTTTTCAAACGGTGGTCTTTTTCTAACTTCTGCTTGCACACTTTTTGTCTTCAAATTTCCAAAAACTGTTTGCGGTAACAAATTTGTCTTCGTGTTTTCGTCTCTAAATTTTCTTAGATAATTTTTTTGCTGACGTTGTTTTCAAATTAAATAATTAAATTAAAAATTGGAAATTTTTTTAACAATGTTAAAACTGTTCAATTCAGCGTTTTAAAAAAATAGACTATATTGTTATTAAAATAAAAGCAAAAAACAGTTTATTCATGTGACAAGTTGAAAAGATCCAATGATATTTTGACAATTGACCTGACAGTTCAGATTGGGAAGTGGTCACTTTCTTATCAGTTTTCGAAAGTAGCCATTTCCCAACTTATATTTTTAAATTTTCTGCTGTTCGTTCAGCAACTTCCCTGAGTTCGGGAGAAGTACAATCCATTTCGTTATCATTATTCATTATTAACATTTTCCTACAGATATAGCCAAGGAACAAACACAAACGACGTTACTTTAACATTATGTCATTTGACAAAATAATATTTTGTTTATTGCCTACTTAATAAAAATGTAAAATGCAATTTCAAAATTTGATATAGTTATTTATGTTACGCAAAAAACGAAATATTTCGTTTTTCGTCTGTATATCATAGATAATTTTTAATTCGATTGCAAGAACTTTACAAACTACAAAATAAAAAAAATTAATCAAACGTGGTTCGAGCAAAACGAAAAAATTAAAATTATATTAAAATGGGAAGACGAGTTAATGTGTACTCCCCTGAGGTGATGCGAGACATCGCAAATCAAGTTTCCGTAGAGTTGCTTTGTAATTTATTATTAAATTTAAATTTGAAAATTAATAAATTAATCGACCATAGACTTTTTTATTTTTGCTGACGAAAAATATTTTTCGACTTAGGACGAAAAAGACCGTTACCTAGCAACCATGGTCTTTAACAAAATGATGGGGTTTTCGTCCAGATTTTCATACCGAAATATACTATCTTATGATGCAATTGTATAAAAAATTCTTTTTGGTCTTTTTGTTTGTTAAGAAGGATATGATTGTGAATAAAATAGTATACGAGCCTTGGTGATCAATGATCATTGTTTCATGCTTTGCGTCTTTGTCATCAAATTTCAGTTTGGTAATGAAGGACCTCCTGACTCGGTATGTAATTTACTATTGTTTATTAAAGGTTTAATATTATTCACAATAATGCAATTTAACTAAATTAAATTAAATTATAATTAAATAAGAACAAACTGAACTGTTTTTGTTACGATGTTAAAATTTGTTCATAATAAATGTGGACGCAGAGAAAAAATTTTATTTACATTTTTAGGGAACAAAACTGTAAAAATGTTTATCTCAGGTCTGCATCATGGTGTAATAAGTGAGAATGCAGTTATTGATCCTCAGGTTATTTGTCTTAAAAATGTTGTTTCGCAACTGTTCCGATCGCACAATGGTCGTCTAATAAATTGCATAAGAGAAAACATTTGAAATCTGTCACATTCAATAATCGGAAATGGGTAAGTCGAGAGCATATCCTGCAGTCGTTATAGATTCGGTTTCATGTGAACTGAACTGACCAACGTCCAGCAGCTACAATACATCGAGACTATTGTCCGAATATGTAGGCGGGGGAGGTGCCCCAAAATCATTATTTCAGATTAGTACTTGAAAGAGACAGAGCGTCCAATTTATTTGCGGCCATTTCAACAACTGTTACATATCATATGGGAACGTTTGAAAATTTCCTCCCAATTCTGGCAAAAAGGATCAATTCGGACGCTTTATTGGGGTTAAAAATAAACACAACCCTAACCGATGGATGGGAAACGCCAACGAAAATAAATAAAACAATGAGTGGATGGATAGGGGTGGCCGCCATTGCCCCAAGGCCCATACGCCAAAACAATATTAGATCTACTTGATAAAAATATAATGATACTGCTTTATTTATTTTTGCTGTGATACCCATATCGCCCTTATAATTAGACTTTTGTTCTCGAGTTTGGCAAGATTTCCGGGATCGGCGCGTGAGAACTGAAAATTCGTTAAACTTGTTAAAATTCATGCATTATCACTCACAATGGAGCAATTCGAAATGGGATTAAGCCACCCCGTTCATTAGAGAATGGGCAAGAACAGATGTAGGGCAAAAGTCAACCACATAAGTCAGTTCGACAAAAGTCGATGCTTGATTTATACGAGCTGTTTTATATTGAAAAACTGACCCATGGCCATCGACACAAAAGCATTAACTTATCATGTAAAATTTTATGGTGGCCTTTACTTTGCGAGACAATAGAAGACTTTTGTCAGGACTGCCCCTAGGGTTAAATTTTTTGACCCTCTGTAATTGTAGCGTAGATAAACACTCGGACAATTTTTCATCCTTTACGTATGAAACATTAAATTTATGACCTTCCACAATACAAATGTAACACGAGGGCGATGGGGTCTAAGTTCGGATTACCTCAACGAAATTTTAATTGTCTGGGTTTTGGGAGTTCCAACACTTTACGCAGAAATTTCACATGAAAATTCAAGTCACATTTCATATTTTTCAACTTCTTTGTATTTTCAAACATTTTTTAATATAGTAAAAATTGAAGCTGTCTGTACCCCTATTTGTTGAAAAGATTTATTTATTTATATAATTTTTATTTTGGTTATTAATAAACACAAAATTACGGAGGTTCCAGACGAGACAAATATTATTTCTAGTTTGATTAAAACGTGTAAAATTAAATTTGAATGTCTATTATTCTTGACGTAATTACAGACGTCATAAGTATTAAAACCTAATTTATCCAAGCAAAGTCTAGATGATTTCATACTAAAAAATGTAAATAATTTTTGCTATGACGTTGTTCTGGAATTTTTTAATTTCTACGTTAAATTACGGTATTACTAAAGATTCTTTGAAAAACCTAAACAAAGTGTAAAATAAATAACTTACCAATGGAGATAATTTTTGTAAACAAAGATGAACGCCTGTTGCAGGGTTTTGACAAAAAAAAATTTCGAACTAATTTGTATTTTTTAATGGTATACTAAAACAGAGCATTCTGAAAAGCTGTAGGAACCACTAACTAGGCTACTTAATTAATTTGATTTATTTAATGTTAAAACTACATTACTATACAGGGTGTGTCAGAATTCGCACCTCAGAGAAAAATTTCAAGTAAGATACCAGGAACATGGAAAAAATGTTTAAAAAATTCTATCTGTGAATTTTTTTATCTATTTTGTCTATTTAATGATACTGTTGATCTTGTATTTCTTTTTTATAATTGTTTAGTAAAGGTAAAAAATTTTGGCAATAAAAGCCACAAAAACGTAACGGTTTCGTTGACAATTTATAAACTAAAAAATGGGTCTCACGTTAGGTACGGTTTATTGACTTTGACTTAGGTTCAAATAATATAACTTTATTATTTTTTAATAAATGCACGGCAGAAGTTTGGAACCAAAAATATTATTTCGAGTGGCAATTATAAAAAAAAATCCTTCGACAGGTCGATTTGTTTAATATCTTTGTTCGCCAAAATAGTAGATTATGTTATTAGGAGTAAAAGTGATTGTTTATGTGGCGAAGCTGAACGTTCATTTTGCCGAACGGAGTGAGGCAAATGGATTAAGCTGAGCCACATAAACTCACTTTTACTCCAAATAACATATACTATTTTATCTACAAACGATTCAGATGGAACGAAAACAGCAACACACCAATAATCAAGTAAATCACCTCAATAATCAAGACGCTTTGTAATAAAATCATAACAAACGTCACGCGTCAGTTTCGGAATTTGTGTTGAGATTTCGAAAGTGTTGATTGATTTAACTGGTGAATAACTGGTGTAGTTTATAGTGCAATATGTCGAATGCTAATAATCTACCTTTTACCTCTCCAGAAAATGCTGAAAAAGCGAAAGAGACAAGAAAGAGACAACAGTGATAAATATCAAAGTAAGTGTCAAGTAAAAGTAAAAACGCCTAGGCGTAAAAACAGTGTTTTTACTCCATGTCTGAAAAGTAAAACTTATACCTGTGTCATTTAGTCATAAAAGTGGTCACTTTTGTGACGTTTGCAGATAAAAAAATTGATTTGACCCGTCACGATTTTTTTTAATATGACATGCCTTTTTTGAAACTCTAAATGAAAACTTTGCAGTTTTTTGTAGATAGAGGTAACCATAACTGACAAAAAATTGCAATGGAAAACAAGGACACTTATAAATAAAATTGATGTATCTAAAAATACTTTTCATAAATGTCCCGCCAAAAAATATGAACTTTATTCCAGATTTTTAGTGGCATATTTGATATGTGGATATATCGGTTTGCAAATTTTCTGACTATTGTGACTGTAAAAATTTTAATTTCTGGAATTATACATAAATATATGCGAAATCGATTTTTTTTCCATTCAAAATGGAATTTCTTTATACCTGTGAGCCCTGCTTTCTAATTAGTAAATATGTATCAGGCATAGTTCATAGAATTGTTAGATTATCGACTTCTTTTGAAGTTTTAAAATTCAAAACAATATTTAACTTTCTAAGAAGTTTTAGAAGCTACTTCTACAAATTAAACGGATTAAAATGTTAGTTAAATGATCTTTTACAATTTATTACCCTTACTAGCCAAGGGCGGATCCAGGGGGCCTGGGCCCCCTCCAAACTTGCCACCAAAAGCTTCAATTTTTTATATTTAAATTTAAATATAAAAACCTAAAGTTTATTAAATAAAAACGATAGAATTATTTTTAAATCACACTTATTAATAAAAATCATACATATACCGAGAGATCAAAATAATTTGTAATCGAGTCATTTTTGGATCCGAAAACGTACAGCTGCGGAATTAAAATTTCGGGCAGTACTGTCATTTTCATAATGTAAACTCTAAAACAACCTTTATATTAATAAACCTCATTCTTTACTCTTGTCATATTTTTTTCTTTTTGACTTATTTACTTTCAAAAATAGTGATTTGTGGCATAATAACGGGTAGGCAGCAGATCAAAACGATGATTTAATTACACTTAGTTCAATTAATAAATTTCCTAAGACAGACAAATTGTTTAATTAACAAATTCAACAACAAATAAAATTAAGTTTAATTGTCAAATGTCAGTCATGATGACAGTAAAAGGTAGTTTACAGTGAACTTTTTAAAGTGACAGAAAAATAGGTACTGCCCGAATTTTTAATTCCGCAACTGTACGTATGTCTGTTTTTGAACTGCAGGTGAAACGTCAAATAAAATGACAAGTCGAAAACGGCAAAATGGGCTGGAATTCGTCGTCGACGTATAATAATAAGACCGTTCTTTTTTGAAGGTAAATCATAAGTTTAGTTATCTGTTTGATCATGGGATTTTATTTTTCCACTTGTCATTTTATTTGACGTTTCACAGACATACGCACAGGACATACGTTTTCGAATACAAGGACAAATACTAATTTAAAAAGAAATCATCAATTGTAATTTTCTTTGGGCCACATCTTAAATATCTAATTAAATTAAGTTTATATCTGTTTGAATAATGAACTTTACCAACTCGCTAGAACCTTATACACAAGTTTCAACTTGTTTTAAAATTCTACACTTTTTGATTTTTGGATAATGACGGTAGCGACATTTTTTTTTAATGAAAACCCCTAATTTTTTAGCGAATTTGATAGATTTTTTAATTGTCGAAATGGCAACACCAAAATATTATGTATTACATAAAGTTTTTAAAAAAAAAAATATCCAAAAAGTGAAATAATATCAATAACAAAGATACAATTTTAAATCAAGTTAAAAGTAAAAAATAATATTGACCTGTTCGAGTATTTTTCCAAAACAAAATATTTTCAGTTTTAATAAATAAGATTATTCTATAATTTTGCCGTTCACTGTAGATAGCCCCCGGCAAAATTTATTCCTGGATCCGTCCCTGTTACTAGCCCAACCCGTGAACGCAGGTCAAGAGATAGCCTGTAGCAAAAAAACTTGTAAAACTATTTTTTCAACAAAAATCAAAGTGAAAAATTTTAACTCTCATAACTTCGAAATTTTTCTAGGTAATTTTTTTTAAACATTTTTTCCATGTTCCTGTTATCTTACCTTGCATGGCATTTTTCTCTGGGGCTCGAGTAGTTTTACAGACATTAGAATCCTGAATTTCCTCAAATCATTTCCCAAAATAATTCTTCGCCATTTCTGGTGGCTACTGAGATCATTAACGCAGTCCGACATGCCGCGAATTCCATCAATCCCAAGAATGCAGAGTTTCCGACACCTTTGCTGTGGCGAATTCGCTAACAAGCTGCTGGTTCCTGAAGAAGAGTGGTAGTTTTTAACAAGACACAGCCTCTCGGGACATAACTTCCTGTCTTCCACTTGTGGTCAATTCAGGAACTAGTTTCAAGTGGCCAACGATACAGGACAAATTGAAAAACAAGCAAAAGACCATAAATAATGTGTTTATGGGTCCGTGGATCGTGTTTTCTTAAGTGAACTTCCGCAATAATAATATGAGAAAAAGCACCACCAAATGTTACGTTTTAACTAATAACGTTCTATACAAATGAAGTTACATCACCTGACATTAATAACACTTAAAGCACGTGCGAGTGAAAGCTCGCAGCTTGCCATTAAACTTAGGATTTTCGCCTCTATCAATGCTGGGTTTGAGGCTTTCTAGTTCTTGAGATAAGCGACTTAAACGTGTGTCTCATTAGTGGGGCTGATACTGACCCGAGATGTCTAGCGGCGTGTGCGTCACTTAGACTTTTCCACAATCTGATTGTTTTTATTACGAAAACAAAATTTTACAAAGTTTATTCTTAAAAATGGTTTATTCATTCATAAGTTGTTCTGGAAATTGGAAAAAGACCCAATGACAAGTAACGACAAGGATTAGGTGCGCCCACCAACGATGAGTATCAAGAATTATTTTTTATCGGAAAAAACATGGATATTAAAAAGTCATTTGTTTTATGAACACACATAAAGACGTATTATTTTGTTACCTTATTCATTATTTCGTGGCGCCATAGATTGTGATATTATAGTCACAATTAAAAAAATATTCTAAATTAGTAAAGGATTTGACAAATAACCTATTTTTAGTACAAAAATACCTAAGTGTAATTCACTTTAACTAATTACTAAAATTAACAGAAAGAAAGTTGGCTTTTTGTCAAAAAAGAAAGTTTTCTAGAACATTTTTATTACGCCAAACTTAATATTAATTTTAATGTTACAAATAACAGTATACAAAATGTGTAGAATTAAAAAAATTAGACGATTTTTGTCATTATCTTCATTTATTGAAAAATAAAATATAAGAAATATACCTTAGCGTTGTTTATCGTAAAATTTTCAGTTGTTAACATGATGTGTTAAATAACATTTTGATTTCTTAAAAGAGACAAATTTTGGCTTTTTTTTCAAATTAATTATCTCAAAATTTGAACAGTGCTGTTAATAATTTTATATTTAGCAAATCAAAACCAAAATAAGTTATTCCATTAGTTTTAAAATATATTTTTTGATACATGTAGTTAAAAATTCTACAAAATTTGCTGGTCATAAACAGGCTACCCGAAAAAAACGGTGAAAAATTTTTGGGGGTTGGTTTCCTAGATCAGGTTTGGTTAAAAGAAAAGGTTAAGAAAAAACTTGTTTTACTCGAAAATAAAAATAACAAAATAGACACATTTTGAAGAAAATTAGTCAATAAATCCGAACTGCTAAATAAATTATAAAAAAAAATTTTTCAAACCAAAAGTTTATGTCTTAAATAGATTGACTCAGTGATTATTTGTGCCTTCGGTTTTATTAAAACACTCAGTTTCGCTTCGTGCTTCAATATAAAAACGCTCAACGTTGCCATTTTAATCGTTATTTTGTCACTTTTCATAGAAAAGTTCTGTATGAGACAGTGGAGTTTTTTGACTTTAAATTTGTCAGTAAAGTCCAGTTATTAACACTTTCTTTTTTTTGCGACGTTTTTTAGATCAATGAAAACAATTTTACTATCTTGCTATAAACTATTTTGGATTATAATTATATAATATTGAATTAATAAATTCAAACGTAACTGAAAACTGTGGAAATTCTGATCAAACTCAAAAGAAAAAAGGAAACGGAGAAGTATGTATACCGATTAGGTATAGTGACTATTTTCTTCATTAAATTTAATCCAATGAAATCTTTCAAATTTCTGAGATTCTTTCATTCTGATTTAAATTACGCGATAATTCAGCACGTGTGTAAATTATGGCTAATTTGCTAAATTACCGCGAAATTTGAAAGATTTGATTGACATATATTTTCCTAAATTTCTCATGATGAAAATCTTTTTTTGTAAATTTTGTTGGGGAAATAGTCTGCAAAATACCCTTTGTGCATGCCAAATTGATCCTAATTTTGTTTCGTGCCTCAGGATTACTATTGATAAGAAATAAGTAAATGTGTTATTAAAAAAATAGCTTCCCCAAAAGTTAAAAAAAATGTCGCAATTATTGGTGTAGGTATGTTTCAGTTCTTAATTTAAAATGTTTCTAGTTTTCTAATTATACAGAGAGAGTGACCCAGATTAGTATCGATTTTACAGGTACTAAACTATTACCAATTTTTCTTCAAGCTATAGCGTTGGTGGTATAGCAGCCTGCATTTTTCCGAGCACAGACATTTAAAGATGGGCAAAAAGTTAAAGTTCTTTGAATTTGAAGCGTCTGCTGCAGTCATAAATCTAGTCGAACAAAAACCGAAGCTACTGTATCCCATCTGGTTACAAATTTTTAAGAAAAGTTCAATACAATTGCGCAAAGAGAAAAATGATTTTATAGTTTGTCACTTGTAAATGTTGTAATAGCTGGAAAGAGTGCAATAGTGAAAAAACTAGGTTAATAGACTCATTTTATAAATAGTATATTTAAAACAAATAAAAAGATGTGGGTCACTGCTAGATGCAATAGAAGAACTTTATATTTAGATATTTTAATTGGACGTTTTGGACCAGGAAATGTGACATCTGATCTTTTCTTCGTCCATAAATCAAAACGTAAATGAATTTCGCGCTAAAACATTCTTGGTACGAATAACCACAAAACCGTGACCCATAAATATTATCCGCAAAATTCCGCAATCGCCTTGTTTTCAATAATGAAAAATCGCGTTTTTTATCTGTTTTTCGAACAGGAAGTGGTTAAAGAGACGCAATTAGAGATAATTCCAAGTAAAATGCGGTTTTAGCATTCGTGACCGTCACCCCCGAAAAGATCAGATTTCACTATTTAACATAAAAAGTTGTGTCCGCAACACATCCTCTTCCTTCTTGATAACATGTGCAAGGCAAACCCAGAACTACCCCTAATTTTTTTTACACATCAGTGCTGACTGTATCGCTTTCACACTTGCAACTTTTCACTAAAGTAATTAAACCGCCGCTGACAAATTAAACAACGTTTTTTTTTCTTTAAATCCAGTCGTGTCCATTCAATGTTGCCTCTAAAGAACCATAATTGTGAAATGTCAGCATAATATATTGGCCGAATGGCCAGCACAATGACCGTTTTTTCAGGCTATTTTAAACAGACGGTTTCACTTTTTCAGCTGGGAGGAATTCTTTACAAAGCGATCATAAGCAATAAGGCTTTTATTGCGGGGGTTTGCGCAAAAATGGGGCAGAAATGGAAAGCGGACTCGGAGAAAACTTTCCAATTCTGATTTCTTTTGCACAACTTTGGTTTTTAAGATGCTTTTAAAAACGACTCTGTTTGATTTATGCAACACGACACAATTCTAATTTCATGAATCAATTAGGCTTAAAGTACGCATATTATTTTCGTTTAATGGGAACACTGATAGCAATAAATAATAAATTTGTGTGATATTTTTAATATTTCTTATGTCATAGAAATTACATTATCAATACAGTTATTTTAAAGAACTTGTAACATAGTATTCGTAAGAAATTCAGTTTTGTTGATCGCATGCTTGCGATGAATGTCAAATTAAATATACAATAAATGTGACTTGTGTTGACTAGACAATAATCTGAATGATATTTTACAAATAAAAAATAATCCAACAATTGTCTCAACATCAAATAATAATTGTAAATAGTCAAGGAGAATGCAATATCAAAAAATCTGCTTTCTTCGGAAAAATCTCTCTTTTTCATTATTATTACCAATTTTGTTTTTTTCGTTTTTTAAATAAAATTAGAAAATACTAGAATTCAATTTAATACAGGATAATCTAGCTAAGTTTTTACCGGTAATTTGTTTATTATTGTTATATTTTTATTTTTTTCTAAATGTGTTTTGTAAAAAAAACCGTTAAACTACTTTTAAGATAAAAATAATAGTAAAAAAACGAGGAATCTGGTCTTTTTCCTTTTTGGCTGAAAGAAAAATTAATTTTATTGTTTTATCATTATAAAAACTTGATTAAAATAATATTGCATCATCAATTTTCTGAAAAGCTAGTTCGTAAAATTTTATTTAATATTAATTCAAAATTTTGCCTATGCAATTATATTTGTTAAAAATAATACCAAAATATTAAAAGCTTATTTATTCGTTTGTTAATCAAAAATCACTAAAATCCAGTCAAAAAGACTACATAAAAACTGTTACAAGAACGTAAAACGATTTCTCATCGGCTTAGTTTATTATTTCTTCATGTGCAAAAATTCAGAACCAAACTCAATGATTTTTTCAAATAATTATAATAATAATAATTAGATTTCCTATTACGTTTTTCTGTTTTTTATGCATAACTGTGAGTATTTTTATTATATTTTTTTAAATTATCTCAATGTAGGTATGTTACACTATGTTTTCACTATTTCTTGATTTTATCTTATAGCTTCGCTGTCCTGTTTGACGTAGCTTCTTTTCAAAATTTATTTTTGTTATAACTACCAGAATTGTTCATTTATCTGTTTCTTTCAAAAATTTGTCGGAAAGCCAGTCAAAAACACGATTTTTTATTTTTCTCAAAAATTAAAAAAAAATACTTCAAAAAGTAAAAAAAATCACTATTTCATTACTCCTTTTGTAATTTTTGCAACAAATCATAGATAAAAATTGCTAAAACAATGGGAAAATAAGTTTTTCATTGACTCATTATAGTGTTTTATTTCGTCTTCTAGACCAAAAATTTCCATTACTTACTTATTAATTCAGGACCTCACACATAACCACACTCAACTCTTTTTCAAGTAAATAATTATTTGTAAAAAATAATAAATTATAAATATTTAAAAAAAGTTTCTTTGTTAATTCAGTATTTTCTTTATTAACACATTTTGTGCTTAATTAGGTATGCATATTTTTATTAAATTTTTCGTAAAATATTGATCAGGTGTAATCGTTTTCATAATTTAGTAATCAGTTTAAGGTGCCAACCTTAACAATCCTAGCCTCAATCTTTCTTAAAAATAATACGTGTACCCCAGTTTTTGAGGTATCAAAAAAAAAATTAAATTAACAAGGGATGAGTACTTCTTCTTCTTTAAAGGGATGAGTAATTTAACTTAGGGTGGAAAACGTAAAGATTTTTGTCATTATTGATGTTCTCAATGACATTTTTTTGTGAATCCTACAATTAAAGATGCATTTAGACTTCTACAACCTACTTGACGCACATTAATATGAATAAGGGTGATACACATGTTTTAAAAACATATAGTCAATATAGTCAATTCTTTCAATTCAATCGCAACTTATATTTCTAGATTAGCATTGCATCTGCTGTATTATTTTAAGATAAAATTTTATTTTTAAGAACTTTTTCTAGTTCGCTTCTACGAGTAGGTAAACTACTCCACAGATATGTAATTATGATGTTAAATTCATTTTATTGTTAACTTACATCTACAAAATGAATCCAAGAGTTCATTCCAGATTTTAAAACGTTTCGTTAACTGTAAATAATAATAAAACAAATAAGCACATTAAGCTAAATAAAATTTTATCATCACTAAATAAAAATTCTTTTGTTTGTGATAAACAGTTTGTCCACATGAAATCATTCTTATTTCTTATAAAAATAAATAAACATTTTCTGCTAAAATTTATTATTTGCATAGAAGAAAAAATGTCGATTAATATAGAACCATATTCTTGGCTGACGTTGGCTACTTTCCAATGTTTTTGGTTATCGAACTTTCTTTCACAAAAAATGCAATATTCTGGTAGTCTCGAATGTAATATTTTCTTGGTTGAAAAAAGCGCAATTTATATGCCCATTATCCAGTCTGCACATCGAAAAAGCGCCCCGAAATGAATGAAGGGTGGCGGCGGCGGCGGCGGCGGCGGTGGCGACTCCTCCAATACGAATGACAGTCGTCGATATATATGTTTTAGTATCGAACGGTAATAAAATCTAAAATGGCTGGCGAGATGCGAGGGTTGTTCATCTCTCACCCCCAGCATCCCCAGCCGGACGAAATCCTCCCCCGCAATCCACTGTGAGTCATGCGGGGGTGGAGGCCCTTCGACAGATGCACATTATAACGAATTAAAATGACCACCAGGTATTACAGGGGAAAGTTTATTCGTAAATCTTGATTGCATTACCACCATTTTTCAAAATTTCAGAGATGGTCATTTCAAGGTCACTGTGTGCAAATAATACTTGGATTTCTTTACCTGAATTCATAATTCAACATTTTAAAAAGGGTTGGTGGCATGTGTTCTTTTTTGGAGTTCAGGTAAAAACGTTATTTACTCGAATGCCGTTTCGAAAGCAAAAATTTGCTTTGTGCTTGAACAATTCGAATGGTAATCTTATCATCTCTCAATATTTGCATGTGATATTTCTTTATCGCTTTTTTAATTCTACGAAGTGACAAGAAATGAGAAACTCCTACCTCAACAAACGCCTTGTTGTTGTCGGTCAACACAAACTGGATGTATTTCCGTTAATTTTATCGCACAAACAAGACTAAATTTATGTAAAAATAGAAATAACTTCAGGGATTAACTTGCTTAAGTTGCAGTTTTAGAATTATTGACCAATAAGTGGAACCAATTTGCGAGGCTATTTTATGGTTATTTATGGCATTTGCGGGCAAATCCTTTGGCAAATAGAGCCATTTCAACCTCGGAAGATTTTGGTCTTGAAGCACAATTATTTTACCAAAGAGTCAATTAAATTTAATTGTGAACATTGCATAATAATAAAAATTTGGAATAATTGTTTGGTTTGTCGATATTTCTACAGACAAAAAAATCGTTTATTAAATGTAGGCGATGACTGACAGAAACTTTATGCGTGTTTTAACCACAAAAGTCATTAAACTGAAAAGGTGAAATCAATCAAATTAATAACTGGAGAGACGTGGTATTTAAGGCCCATTTATAAACTAAATTGGTTTTATCAATTTTTTACTTTTATGGTTTATCCACAACTAAAATCAGAACGAACACATCACGAAAGCGTTGTTAATTATTAACCATCTCTAGTCCTTATACGTGAAATGAAAGAAAAATTGTTTTCGTTTAATTTGAACATCTTTGGAATGATATGACAGAGTGTTATTACAGCTCAAACACCTCTTGTTCTAGTATATAGTAGTGACATATTTATTTTTACCAAGGCCTTAGAATTAATTAGTTTTTATTTGAATGTAATTAGTCGTCTGTTTGGAAATGTAAGCTAAAAACTGAGCTACAATTTTTTTGTAATTTATCAATATGCCCAATTAATTATTCTATTAATCATTAAACAAATTTTAATGTTTTTAAATAATTTGTTAAAAAAAAAACAATTATTACTATTGGCAACCAGTTATACACGCAAGGATATTTGTAGTTGTCAAGCTTAAATGTAAATTTATTAATTCGAATGAAAACGAAAATAATGGTATTCAAAATATCCTAAAATTTATATCTTTGCCAAATACAAAAAAATCTACTATCTTAATAATCCAATACAACAAAATAGATAAATTTGATTGTTTTATTAAGAATTAAAGAAAGTTTATTAAGATGACCTTTCATTTTTTATTGGGTTTTTAGAGTAAGTAATGCTAATTAAGTAGGTATTATTAATAAATTAATAAGCACTTTTCTCATTAATTGTTTCTCATCATAAATTAACCTGATTAATTATAAACATTTTACAATTTAGAACTATCAACACCTGTTGTAGAGTTATAGTTAGTAATAATTGAAGCACATTTTATTTATACAGTAGGTACTCAAAAATAAACTTTTTTTGCTGTATAGAACTTGTCCCATCTAGAAGTTATTTTTATGCTGGGTAATTTTAAAGTGTTTGCAAATATTTTAACAGGTGATAATAGAGCTTAAAAAAAGTCAAAATAACTCAACTTGCCTCATTGGAGTGTTTATAGTTTTTCAGATACAGGGTGTTAAAAAAGATTGTATATTCAAGTAGGTATGTAATAGTATGGACTAAAATAAACAAAAAAGTCTTTATAAACATGAGTAATGGTAAAGTAACGGTTTTGGTAAATGTGAACATTTTTAGAATTATGAAGACTTTTTTTTGACCCATTTCTATTAATTGATTAATATATTTTTGTTTATTTTTTTTATTTTGGTTATACCTCATGAAATATTTTACAAACTTTTTTTACACTCTGTAACCTCTTTACAGGGTGTTCTGCTCGTCGAATAAATCTAAATTAGGGACACAGCCTTAAATTTCTCCAACTCAAATTATAAATTTGAGATGAGATTAGCTCTTCAAAGTCTATTACACTGTTTAAACAAAAATAATTAAATTTAGCAAAAACAGGCACAGAAAAAAGTGTCCTCATATATAAAAAATCATAAAAGATTTTGCATCCAGTTTTTTTGTTAAAGTTACCACCGAATTTCATTATCTCAAAGGTTAAGGACTACTATCATGTAAACTTTAGTAAAAACTCAAAAGATTCACACTTCGTTTATATTGCATTTTTGCCAATTTTTCCAACGCCAAACTGAAGGTTTCACCTTCTATACAGGGTGCGTCAGAACTCGCGCCCCAAAGAAAAATGCCATATAAGGTAAGTTATCAGGAACATGGAAAAAATGTTAAAAAAAATTTATCTATAAAAATTTCGAAGTTATGAGGGTTTAAAGTTTGCACTTTGACTCTTTTTATTTCTGTTGGAAAAATAATTTTCCAAGGTTTTTTGCTATAGGCTATTAAAAGAGGAAACAAGGAAGCTGTATCCTAAATTGTAACTCTGTTCAATGTTATTTGTGGCTTTTATTGTCAAAATTTTTGTCCCTTTACTAGATAATTGTAAAAAAACATATATAATATCATCAGTATCATTACATAGATATAAAAAAATGTCAAATGTCAAAAAATATATGTCAAAATTTTTTGACAGATAGAATTTTTTAAATATTTTTTTCATGTTCCTGGTATCTTACCTTACTTGAAAATTTTCTCTGGGGTGCGAGTTCTGGCGCACCCTGTATGTAACAAACTATTAACATTCGGATAACGCAAGTTTAGTTATTTTGACTTTTTTGAGATTTGAATAAAATATTTGTACATACTTTTAAATCACCCCGTATATCATTTTATTAGTGAACAACAAGTAATAACAGTTTATTTCATTCTCTCCGGTAAATTAAGCTTTCCGGCTACATTTTTGATGGAGAATTTTCGTATTATTTTCTGTAACTTTAGAATGTTATAAAAAGACTCTAACCTTTTTCCGTTCTCGAGGCACTTAGCTGTAAAGTACATAACTGTTATATATATTATGTGTATTACGAATAAACCAATTAAATCGATCGAATTACCTCCAGGTACACTTTATCAGAAATATTTAAAAATACTCCAAGATTCCGCATTTCTCAAAATTATAAGATCATTATATCCACTTCTTCTTGTTTCAGTTGCAATTACTTCCCACGCATTTACGTTACAGTTTATTTCTCGCAAAAAAGCACTAAGTATTATTTGAAAAAAGGTAAAATTATATGCATTATGCGTACTTATTTCACGGGTTAAATACAAATCTTGGAATTTTTTCTTGCTGCTAAGATAAATGCTGGCATTCAAACCAGTTCAGAGCCTGTTATTATAAAAAGTAAATATGTACACAGAGTACAGTTATGATTTTTAATGGTCCAGGACAGGAATCGAGAAATTTGTGAGACGTGCTTGAACTCTTGCACCTGGTATTTCGGTTTCAAACATTTGAACTTGGAAAACAAATCATTAGCGAGTCAAGTTATTAATTTGCGTGCATTAAATATTTGCTGAACTTTTTTCGAAAAAAAAAGCAATCTTGTTAAGATAAATAAGTCATTTTCTGCAAAACAAATGCGGTGCATGTCTTAAAACATGCTATTTATGTCTTATCCTGTGATTATCGTTGCAAATTGTTATTTTCCTCTTTTTCCGACGAATTTTTTTGAAAAATACGTAATTCTACGAATGTCAAGTAGACTGTGTATAAATTATGCACCAGAATAAAATCTAGATAATTGTCAGATATATAACGTTTGATAGTAAGAATAAAATTTAAATGCGGGAAAATCCCACACTTTAACTGTAAAACTGAAGAAGGTAAGTAATGATCGTAATGACTCAAGAACAGTGAAAATCATCATTAAATGCTTTGTGTAGGAAACCTGTTATTACAAGTGCATCAATTCGAAATAACAATAAAAATGGTTGACGATTCAATGGATATTGAACCTTTCATGGATTTCCATCCTTGCAACACATCGCATGGAATGAAGGATTATATTTTGGAAGACTTGACAAGTGATCAGCAATTTAAATTAAATGTGCAAAAAAGAGAACAGATTAGGAGTAATCAGCAGTATTTAGCCGAACACCCTGAAGTAAAAAAACAGTTGGTAACTGTCCTAAAAACATAATTATGATTTTTGGGTAGATTAGGGGTTTAATTGTGATGATTCTGCGACTTTTAATGAAAAAGAAGCCAAAATACGACATTTATGAAGTCATTGGTCAATATTTCACTAAGCCTTCAGTCGATCTCAAACAGGAAGTCTACGATTACTTGGACGAAAGGGTTGTATTAAAAAATTAAATCTTCGTTTTATTTGTTTGGTTTTAGAGCAAGATTTTGTCGGTGAACAGCACAATAATTAAAGCTAAGCCAAGAGAAAGCGCATGTGGGAGTATTTTAACAACGATTGATGAAGAAGAGGAGAAGGAAGAAAATCTGGAAACGCTGCTGCAAGTGGAGGAAATGGAAGAAGTGAAGGACGATGAACATTTAGTTCGTTGGGGAGAGGAAGATTCGAAACCGGAAATTTCGGCTCATGCTATTTGTCAAGAAGTCGTGAACGAAATTGTTAACAATGTTTTTGAGGAGGTTTGAGCAAACTTTTAAGATTCATCACAAGTTGATTTTTTTTTTTCAGGTTGATGATCTTTCAGTTGGAAGTATAGCAAGTGTTGGGTTTCCGGTTGATTACGAAGATCATGCGATTGAGTCTGTACGTTCTTCAGAAGAATCGATTCCTTCAAATTAAATAAATAATGAAACTATGTTTTTAGTACGCTGAATAAATTACTGTGTATAGTAAGTTTTTTCTTATAAAATGACGACGAACTAGAAGGAAATGGGAATCAATATCGAGAAAGTAGTTATAACTTTTCATTTTATAAGTTTATTATACATATTTTTTACACATTATAATATACATAATTATACAATAAAGTTTACAAAAAACAACTTTTTTCAATAGTTTGTCTCCAATTGAGAAGATAACTTTTTTTTTTTAATTATATGATGGCTGAATTTTACAATAAAGAGTTAACTTTAAATTATTTCAATTTGTAATTAAATTTATAGTTTTGCAAATGTTTTTTATATATATATATACATACAGGGTGAGTCTTAACTTACGCATAAATTTAGGGAATGAAAGGTTATGATCAATAATAAGTAAAAAAAATAAGTAAAAAGTTTTTTTTATTTTTATCGAATGTCAATAAAAAATACCACTTAATCTGACCAAAATAAAGAAAATCGATTCACTTAGTTATTGACAGGCGCATCGTGAATAAATGTAATGTCAGCATTAGTGTCATCAGCGCAAATTATCTAAAATTTTAAAATCTAATAGTGTTTTTAGATTTTTTTCTCTATTAGTTATTATTTGGCATAACCTAACATACTCTAAAATTATGAGTACCTATAAGTTTAAGAGTCACCCTGTATAACTAATCTCTTCTACAGAATGGAATTTGATATAATTTCTTCAAACTTTTCTTTAAATAAAAAATAAATGGATAGGGAAGAACATATTTATTAAAGAAATCATGCTAATAAACCAGTTAACATGTTGGTTGCATTCGACGAGTTTGTAAATCGGACGCTTTATTTCAAGGAGTGGTTTATCACCCACGAGGTGGAATAAAGCGTCCGACTTACACGAAGACGAGTTAAAAACAACATTTTATTCTTCGAATTAGACTCAACAAGGCTTAAAATTGCTTTAAATCTGTTAAAAGTAATCTGACATTTTGTATTGAGAAATGGCAAACTGTTGTCAAAACTTCCTTATATAGAAGAAAAACCACAAATTTTGACAGTGACGAAGAATAAAATGTTTAATTTATCTTTAGAATTAAGATTTTATCTAGCTTATACAGGGTGTCAGAACTTGCGCCCCAGAGAAAAATTTCGGGTAAAATTTTTATAGATAGAATTTTTTAAACATTTTTTCCATGTTCCTGGTACTTTAGCTTATACTGCATTTTTCTCTAGAGTGCGAGTTCTGGCGCAGCGTGTATAAACGATTTGATACAAAAATAAATTTGAATAATCTAATCAATAATAAAAAAGTTATTTTATTAGAAAATTCTGAAAATGATTCCTTTTTCAGTGAAGGCTTCAAAAATTTACGAGGTAAAAGACATCTAAAGAAAAAAAAGCATAAGGATAAAAAAAACATATTTATTTATTTTAAGATACTGACAAATGTATTTCTCATGTGTTAAATTATAAATAAAATATTGAAAATCTAGTGGAAAAAAAATTGATTTACAAGCGTTGAAAACAATCGCAGCCACCCAAATATATTACCCTAATTTCCATTTTCAAATGAGACATAAATTTCCTCTAATAATGCTCTAATTGGTGAACACTAACGAATTCATTTCCCACATCGATCACGCTTTACATTGCTTGAAAATGGTAACAAAAAGTCAAACATCTTCTTCTGAATCGAAGAGGTGGAAGAATATAAATGGTGAATGAAAACAACAGTCGAAGAGTCCAGGTGAAGACTGTGGCTTAAGCACTTTGTGTTGCAATAGTTCTCAGAATTAAGAGGTAGGCACACAATTTCATACTCTAAGTACTTTTAATTGTTCTAAATTTCATCCAATTTTTGATTTAACTAAAATTTTCACAGAATCTCGTGTAAATATTGCTTTTTATTTTTTTTTTAAATAAATTTCTCCGGCAATTATGGTTGTCACGGTAGTTTCCATTTAATTTGCATTTTTTAGACTTTTGATCTTGTTATTTTCGCTCAAACATTGTTGAAAAAATCGCTTCGTTCGAGATGAAGTGAGCAAATACCGTGGCCACATATGAGAACTTGTTCTGTGGTATTTTGAAAGAAATGCATGTACCGTTTATAGGAAATTTTACATGTCTCAGAACCATCTTGCGACAGTTAACCGAGTACCCTAAAAAAACAGCACCAATAATTCATGCCCAATAAAAATTGATGTCAACTATAACGGCAAATGGTGCGTGTCTTTACTAAGTCTGTCAAAATAAAACAAACAATTATTTATTTGAATTCAGAATTGCTTCAAGTGTTCATTCTTCATCACTGCTTGTCAAATCAAAAGCCACCGTCTGAATGTTAATTAAAGATGTTCAAGTGCGGTAGGTACAAAAACGTTAAATTAGAGACGCTTCTGAGGATGGGATGGAAGTTATTATAAAAATTAATTTCCGTTCATTCTTAAAAAAGCACTTATTTACTAGTGCAATTATCATCAATTTGTATCAAATTTATACGCCATTCGTTTTAATTAGTTTAGAATAATTTCAGATGCCTTAAGTAGAAATTACTAATAATGCGGATAAGTGTACCTACAAGAAATAAAAGATTGATCACTGCTAATTTGTTTGCAGGTCAATGTCCGAAAATAATACCTTCTTTAATTTAAACTTTTCTGTTTACTAATAAGTGCATAAAATCCTCCCACGGATGTTAACATAACTTTGCAAGCCTTAAATTTTGCCATAAATTAATTTATTTTATCTTACAGGTTGAGTTTTTGAACTACCTTAGACCATGTTTTCGGTGATAGAAATCAAATATTATTCACAAGTGAGATAAAGTACTCACAAGTGAGTAAATTTGACTATTACATTATATTTACTATTATATTTTTATAGGTGAATATTTTACATGAATGAAACTTCATTTTTTAGATAGTTGCATCTGTAAGATAAAATGTCGTATATCACAGGTTTTCGAAATGCCATAATGAAACTCGTGAGAAGTGTCCCACTCGTGCGCAAGCTCACTCGTCGGTCAAAATTCTCACTCGCGTATAATGATGCATTTCTATCACTTATAATATAATGTACTATTATTCAGCTTTGAGAAGATTGCGATTCAGTGATTTTCTGCACCACTCATTCATAATAAAAGCGTGAGTTGTTTATTAAACTATTTGTATCAAGTAAATATGCCGTGCACTACTTTGTGAATGAAATCAATCGATACTATTGTCGCGTAATATGTTTGGTTTTTACGCAACTTTGTTTTGAAATTATTTATGAATGACGAACAGTATGTGATGTGTATATGAAAAGTATTCTATTGACTTTATAAAAACATGAAAATAATCATTTCAATTTCTTGGTACTCAACAGAACAATTTTCAATGAACTTGAATTACTACCTGTGCAGAATTAATTAGGTACTAAAAAGAGTTATTTACGATACTAAAAACTACTTAATAACGATTCTGCAGAAACTGCATGTTATACGACGTTGTGGTGCGTCAATTGATTAATGTTTTCATGCTTCTTTCATTCTTTTTTATTTATAAATAGAAATAACTTGTAGATGGTCATTGCAAACTGTTTCATATTGTAATTTTAAAAATTCAATGCAAAACTGTGGTATAGTTTAGTGACATTCATTCTTATTGAAGCACTCTTCGCTTCGCCTGTCCTCGGTAGACAGTTTTTTGTGCATGTCTTTTATTTAATTAGCTAATTTGAATAGAGGTTAACCGCTGGCGAATTTTTCTAAATTACCGAAATAATATACAGGGTGTTTCACATAATTTTACGAGGCCTACGAACTCGATTACAAATTTTGATAAATTAGATTATCTTCTCTAGTTTGTTCACCCTTTCAAAAATTACAACGTTTTTAGTTAGTTAGTGATTAAGATGGATAAACTAGAATCATATTCATGCCGTCTCTTGAAAGAACAAAGAATAATTTTTTCTGAAAAACTGTAGTTTATAACTATTAATGAAACAGTGATTAGTTTGACAACTACTGTCATGGGTTTCCAAAAATTAAATAATGAAATGTGTATTTTTTGTATCCAGTGTTTGTGAATTTTGTATATTTGGGTGCGTACATTAGGCGCAAGCCTCGTAAAGATGTGTGAAACACCCTGTATAATATTTCTTAATTAATTTCAAAATTTGAACTGTCGAATTGAAAATTTTGTTATGTTTTTTCTATTTCGTTGACATTACCAGGGCCATCTATCGGATGCTATTTTTTTCCAAATTATCATATGATTTTTAAAACACTTTGTTAATCAATTTTTACATTATTTTTGTTTAAAATAAAATCAATTAAAGTGTATTTTTTAAACATTAGACGTTGGTGCCCATAGAAATCAATGTAGTTTATATACCAAATTTCAAAATCATCGGCTAACTATGATTTTTTTATTTTTTTATGTTTATTAATTCACAAATCAAAGAATTTTGTTTTTAACAGTTCTTTTATTAGATACAAATAATAAAATACATTCAGATTATAATACATGTAGATACTAAATAAATTTTAAAAGTTTCTGTTAATAAAAAGCAATTATCTTGGAAAAAAAATAAAAATCATAGCTGGCCGATGACTTTGAAATTTGGTATAGGCGTTTAAATGTTGACTGACTCTAAACAACTATTTGTCGAATTTGTCACATAAAAGGCACTTTACTCTATCCAAAAGAGTTTTTTTGAAAATTTCTAAGGCATACTTGTTTTTTTCAAAACAAAAATTATGTTAGAAATTAATTTTTGACTAAGCAGAGCTCAACCTCAAAAAATGAAAGTTTTCATTGATTTTTTTAATCTTTTACAAGAATCGTTGCACCTATCCGGAGACACACTGTGTATTTTATGCAATATGAAGTTAATTTTTGTATACATTTTATAATTTTCAAATAAAACAATATACTACATACCAGGTGAATAAAAAGTATGGAACCAAACGTTTTTCGCTTAAACTATTTATTTTTTGGAAAAACTAA
>NW_025401068.1:2076647-2123951 GCF_015345945.1 Tribolium madens | reverse complement strand
ATAAATTGCAATTTTGACAAAAAAAATCGCATAATTCAAAAACAAAATAAAATTTCGTACTCAAAATACTATCACATTTTTTATATTACTTTAATTTATATAAATTATTATTTTCTGGAGGCAAATGATTAAAAAAAACCGCTTGGTTCCATACTTTATATTCACCCTGTATAAAAAAACGTACTTTATATCAAGAAACCTTAATAACTGGAATAATTTTTGGCAATAGGAACTTTGACTTAACGATGAGGTTCCACTGTAATATAGGGAACACTTAAAAAAGTCTAGAAAAAAATATAATTGTCTCAAAACTCTTGTTACGTTGAAAACATAACTTTCATTATTAAAAAAAAGATGATTATTAAATTAATTTAATCTAAAAAAAACTTAGAAGTACATACGTGGTTATTTAAATCCCATCAAAAAGTAGACTTTTATTATTAAGCATTGTAGAATCACTTATTTAATAATAGTTATCAGTAATTCGTTCAACTTTAAAAAATAAGTAGATAAAAGACGTTTTCGATTTTATTTTGTTATTAATTTTTAGAAAAATGTTCTTCTACAAACCACTAAAATTTTACGGTATCTCGTTGACCTCTAGGACCTAAAATGCTTTATTACAACTCTGAAACGCAAATGATAATTTCCTTTAACCAAATTTGGCATTGGAATGGGTAAATTCTTCTGATGTTTAAATACATTACGAAACTACATAATCTAAATAATTATTATGTATTAACAAGATAAACCATTATTATGTTTCACCCTGTATAATATAATTTAATAGTCGAATTATGTAATAATGAGCAAATGGTGTTGTTATTAAACATTATAATAAACATTGCTTACTAGAGTACAAATATAATTTTATGTCGACATTTCATTTCATTCATTCATTGACTTTCTATTAATATTTTTTTCAGATTGAACCAAAATGAAGATCTTCCTTACTTTATCATTTTTATCAATACTTATCCTCGCGGTATATTCATTTGGAGGGAGTGAAGACAAGTTTCTAAAAAAATATGCAATGATGAAGGTAATACATTTTCATTTAAAATTTGCCAAATCCAATTATTTATTAATAAATTTTTAGATTTACGAGAGTTGTTTTGGTCAAGAAGTGGTGAAGCAAATTCGAAAAGAAATGAGAGCCGCTTGTGCCAAATGTTCGGCATTGGAAACACCACCAGCACCTGAACAGAAACCACCAAATAAAAATGAAGAAAATCAATTTCCAGTTCAACCGAATTTCGATGCTGAAAAACTACATCAGGCTATTTTGGCATACAGGCCGGTATCTAAATACTCCCTAATTATTTTTTCTCACAATTTGAATTAAGGATAATTTTCAGAACTCTCCCCCATCGCCATTTTATCGCCCATACGCACCTACTGCAGGGATGGCACCCTTTTATGGGTTACCTTATGGCAGTCCGGCTTACCCCAACCCAATGCTTTATCCCACATTTTCGCAACAACCGACTCAGTTTTCTCCATATGGGGGTTTCCCCTTGCTCGGCCAGTCGTTCTACGGCAACAGAGCTTCCGTAAGTCCCCAACAACCCCCTAAAAATCACCTTATTGTTCGATACTTTAGCGAGACATGGATATTAAAACACAACTGGAGTCTCTGACCTCAAAAATGAGCAGTAAAGTCAGAAATGTTACCTGCGTAATGCAGGAATTGGGTTATTTAGACGAGAATTTGGAACCCAACTTCTTGAGAATATCGGAAAGAATTTCCGCTTTGCCTGTCGGTGAAGAATTGAAGCGAGATATGCAAGATGGGGTTACTTTCTGCCAACAATTTTCGGTAATTTTTACGACTTTTGAGTGATGTTATTAGTGTTTTTTTCTAGCAATGTGTCCCCGACGTGAAAAAAGATAAATCTCCGCTTTCACGCGAACTGATTCGACCCATGTTCTTTTTCAAATGCTACAAACATAAAAAATTGGAAGCTTGTATTATGAAAGATGTGAGGGAAAAATACGCGGGGGTTGCAGATGACGAATTTGATAATGATGTGGAATTGAGGAGAACTGGGAAAGCTTTGGACGTGACGAAATCCCAAGAAGAAGTTGATGAATTGGCGACGTCTATGTATGAATTTTTGTATGGAGAGGAAAACAACGTAAATCTTGAGGGCCTTTTGTAGAATGAATGAAATAATAGTTAAGAAAATACTCATAATTCCTACATGTCCGTATGAATTTAGTATTTTAGTTTTTTTTATATTTCGCAAATGTAGATTTTGTATTCTGTACTTAGGTATTTCTTAATTATATGAATTGAATTTTGACAATGGAATAGGTCAGTTCTTAGTTGATCATGTTTTATTGTCAAAATTTGATAACAAGGGTCGTGAAAGGAAATAAAAGCTATTTTCAAAATATTGTGTATTTTTTCAATAATTTTTTTGTATGATTTTGAGAACACATTTGAACTCTTAATAATAAGAAAAATAGTTTTAAACCGTTGTGATTTCCATGGAATAAAAATTGCTATTTTATTTAATGCCAGAGGCGATCGAAGAGAGCTCATTTGAGGGATTAACCAGAGATGTATACAAAACTTTTCTTCCAACAGATTAAATTGATAATAACATAAAAAAATTATAAATTTGTCAAATAATATCAGAATTATTAATTCAATTGCAATTTTAAAAGTAAAAATCAATATCGAGTTTGTTTATATGTCAAAAAACACTCAAAATATTCTAGTATTTTAAGAGTAAAAATCGGTATTTTATTCCCGAGGGAATAAAGAACCAGATTATTAGTCAAGAACAGGAGAATAAAACGTCACTTTATTCCCTGTTGGGAGGAAAATAAATAACCACCAATTTTAAAGTGCTTCCGTTTTTATTTGATTACTATTTCCAACTACAACATAGAGGTATACATAAATATAAAACAACATGATAGATAATAAAATTAATAAAAAAATATCACATTTAAGTATAGTAAGTAGGTTTCTTAAGACTAATTATTGTCATTTCAGTATTATTGTCATTAGTTTAGATCACTGAGTTCCCAATTACGAATTTTATTTTCTAATCTCTATTAAATCGCCATCTATTTCGGGTTTGTAAGTCAACAATCCAGCATATTTCTTAAGCAATTTCTTCCAATAGCAAGTAACATCAACCAACTTCAGATTATTCCAAATCATGTTATACCCATTTTCCGCAATCTCTTTAGCAACGTTATCATAATTCAACACAAATTGTAACAATTCTTCAATTTTCTCTTTACTCGCATTTGCCTCTATTGGAATGTAGTGAATCCAGGGCTTCAAAGCAGGATAGAAAAATTCCAGCCAATCATTTCCAACGTGAAAAACGAGAGATTTGCACAGAAGAATGTGTTTGAAACGAAAACTAGCAGCGACGCCTCTGAAATTAAAAAGGTACTTGTATTTGCAATGGTCTTCAAAAGACACTTCTGATGCCGGGGGCTGATGTAAAGTGTCCTAAAAAATTTGAAAGTTTTTCACAAAACTTTCCAAAAAAAAACAAACCGCGTCGGATTTCCAGGCCTGGTTTTTGGTATATTGGGCATCAACCAATTCGGGTTTTTCCCTAGAGAGGAGAACTAAAGGGTCGCGTTCTGCGCTAGTGCGAGAGCCGCGGAAGAACCCTTTAGGGATTTTTTCATCCCAGGGGGTCTCGTTGCCTTTTTTCCCCAACAATTCGCGATGAATGTCCCATCTCCCTGATTATAATTGTATAGTTATTTTAATGAAATTATCGCAACTAACCTATTCCTCGTGGGTAGAGGGATATGGCAGGGCCCCCTTCCCAAAATGCCCACGCTGGATACATTATATCATTATAATCACTTGTCTTGCTGAAAGAAAAAACAGGCCCAAAAACGCCATAATCTTTATGAATTTGGGGCCAATCCCTGGTGTTAATTATGAGCTCCATGTCAGGCAATTTGGGCAAAATTTTCAGTAAAAAATGCTCAATACCCGCACATCTAGCAGGGAACATGCAGTTCTTGTCTCTGTATAATTTATGGTCAATGATTTGATATTTAGTTCCTCTAAAAATGTACATTAAAATGCAAGAAATGTCTTTTTGTTGCTTTACTTCGTTTTAATTTTGTCAATTGATTGTTGACTTATTCCTTTTTTAAATATTTTTAAATCGTCTGATATTTGTGGAACGAAACAACCACATTTTGTGTTATCACAAGGTGAATAATTCTCCTTGGCGTTTTTTATCAAATCAAGGTACTTTAAATATTTGGTGTTGGCTTCTGCAAATCGCTTTGAGTTTCTTTATTATTATGCGCTTAAACGTACCTTTGGAATACATATTAACTTTCGAGGCGTTGCATTGTTCACTGTTTTCCTGCAAACACTCTTCATTTGCGTTGCAAAAGTGCACAATTATTAGAAATAGACATTTAAACAAAAGGAAATGCATTTTTGTTTGTTGAGGTTACGTTTCTGTCTCGTCACATGTCAAAACATCAATGCTACCAACCAGCAATTTAGATTTTTTGAATAAAACTGATAATAACTTTATAAAATCTTTTAATCATCACAATAAATAAATCACAATTCTGTTAAATACTACTTTAGTTGAAATAAAGTTTTCTCAAGCAAAATCAATTTCTCTTGTTTTCATTTCCTAAGCTAAACTCTTTTTTCAGTTGACTAGAAAACCTCAGAGATCTCTCTGCAAATCGTTTCATCTATTGTAAAACCCATTTTGATTTTGAGCAATATTGTACATTCCCATAGTGCAATAGAAAAATGGGCTGATTGCAGCTGCAACTAGTCCAACTCCTAAGACTGGTCTATACAAAATCCAAGCTGTTGCAATCACAAGTAGGGAAACAGAAGCCGAGATTGCAAAATTTGTTGAAGACGTCATATCGCCGGCCACAATATTTCGTAAAAATGGAATTCTGAAAACTATACGTATGATTAATAAAAATACTAGAATTATAAAAACTTACAGAAAATTTTAATCAATCTGGCTAAACAAACACAGGAAGCATACAAGATGAAAACACCAGCAGCCCTGATTTTCCACGTTTCTAATCTAACATCATAGTGTTCAGCATTGAACATTTGATTGATATTTAGGTCCCCATGGCGGAGAAGTGCGATTTTGTGACCTTTGCTGGTGGTGTAAGGGACTAAAACACCATCTTTTTGCATTGCAATTACAGTTACCTGTAATTATAAAATTACATTAATTTTGAGTTTTGTAAGAAAAATTCTTACGATTTCATTTGCAATTCCAGCATAATAAAATTGAACTCTGATGTCCCCCACTTCTGGGTTCCAAACGTCATCACAATGGTAGTAAATTCCCATATGGAGCTTCACATCTTTTCTTTCAGGTCTCTCATCACTTGTAACTTCCACATAATCATTGAACTTTTCTTTAATTTCGCTACCTAACATTAAATGACCAACACGGACAAAAGGGGATATGTAAGTATGTGATTTTAGTGGAATCTCACTGCAATTTTTTATCAAATTATAACAGTTACAAAATCGACTTTGTATTACATACGTGGGGTTGTGATGCCCATGCCTTATGTAGAAATTACTGCTATCTACAACCTTGTCTCTCCACTCTGTGACATAATAATAATCAGAAGTTTCATAATTCTGATCTAAGCCATTATCAACGTAATCCCTAGGTCTAGAATTGTTCCTATTAAATTGAACCAATGTATTAGAACATTCTTACGATCGCTCTTCAACCCACTGATACATCTGAACCCTCCGTTTCAACTTAACAGCTTGTATCGAAATGCCATATTCAGGTTCAGTTAAAGGTTCATCAATTCCCAAAGGGCCTGTAATATGGACCAAATGGCCATCCAATTCGGACCTTACATTCTCATAGGGGTTGAGTGAAATCACCCTGTTGTATGCCTCGTCCAAAGAATGGGCTTGGTGCACTGCCCTGCCCTAAAATCAAAACATAACCTCATTCACTTTAAAACAAAAAACTTACTTCATTCCATGTTAAAAGCCAAATTCCTAAACAAAGTATGCAAATACCGATAAGAGAAGTCAACCAACTTCTTTGGAACTCGTCTATTAAAGACGAAGAAGTTGATGGCATATTTGAGGTTACGTGACCCACAAAACACGCATGCCCGAAGTGTAGCATAAATCTCAGGGGTAATAAGATCGAACAGTTGCAGAAAATGCATTTTGTAGCCAAAAATGCCAAAAATTTAAGAAGAACTGCAAACTCGTAAGTTTATATTATGATTCTCTTCTCAAAATTGCTCACTTTTGCAAGTGGAATATTTTCTTGCTTGTTTTTTCTTTATTGAATTTATTATTTGGGGATATTGATTTTACAATGATGGTTTTGGTTGGTAGTTGCCATGTGGGGGAATAATTTAAATGTTTTTTTTTTAGATAGCGGGAAAATGAGAGCTCTTGTGGTATCCATATGGGTCTTTATCAATTTAGTATTTTTTGGTATGTGTGGATACATGTATTTGCTGTGGTCGCAATATTGGATGTTTATCGAGCGACAAACAGGGACAACAACTTCCACTTATGACCAGCAGATTTATTATTATAACAGAGGGTTTCTTCCTAATGATTCTAATAAAACCCATAACGAAACTAAGCTTCGAATCAAACACAGCCTTAAAGATAACGTCACAGTAACCTTAATTAAAAACAGTAAACCTAGATTTCCCAATTTGCAAGGCAGGGAGTTTGAATTAGACACAAAGAAATATATTTGTTTTAAGAATGATAGTTTTAAAAATTGTTCGAGTAAATCATTAGAGTTTAAAGAAAAAATTCTCAAGGAGTTGCGCCGAGTCCTCGAAGACGAGGGAAACGTTCTTAAAATCAGCGCAGAGAATCCTTACAACGTGCAATATAAGGGCACCAAAGGAAATTTTTATGATAAAACACCCAAGGAAATAATGTGCGAGTTGAAAAAAATTCAAGTAAAAACATTAAAACGAGGCGATGTCGACAGAGGCCCCCACAACCTCGGCGACTTTCTCCCCAAGAGAGGTTTATTTGAAAATCGCAAATTTAACAGTTGTGCGATTGTTGCCAGTGCCGGTGCTCTCAAAGACTCAAATTTAGGCAAAAATATCGGTGTGTAAATTTACACATCCTGTATTTATTAACATAATTGTAATTTTAGACGCTCATGATTTAGTTTTGCGCTTCAATCACGCTCCGACCAAAGGCTTCGAACCAGATGTAGGCAGAAAGACAACAATCCGCGTGTTGAACTCGCAAGTTGTTACCAGAAAAGAATTCAATTTCCTGGAATCCGATATTTATAAAAATGTAACGATTGTTGCGTGGGATCCGAGTAATTATAAAGCCACTCTTGATGAGTGGCTTGAAAAACCGGAATTTAATTTATTCCCGACCTATATTGAATACAAAAAACGAAATGTTAAAGCCAGATTTTTCCTAATAAATCCCCAAAGTCTGTGGGAGTTGTGGGATTTTCTTCAGGATAACTCACCGAGCAGACTTAGGAGAAATCCACTCTCATCGGGCTTTTTGGGTTTGTATCCTTGATGTGATTAACATTAATTAAATATTATACAAATCAAATTTCTATCAGATTGCGTACAGTACCGGACAATATATTTGGTCCATCATTGTTCTGTCACTTCATAAAAATTTGACGTAAACCCTGTATTATTGTCAATTAGATTGACGTTACATACGCTACGTACTTTAATAAAGTTAATATTTTTTCTTTTTCTAAAGGGGATGTCACGTAGACAAATTTCTGCAGCATTGACAATCTACGATCATCTGTGTTACAATAACAAGACTTAAGAGGTGAGGTTAGTTCACATCTAGCCTGCTTTAGAGGCGAATGTCATTTAGACATTTGTGGTGGATCAAATTTATTGTCCGGCACTGTAATAGTGAGAACGTATATCGCATGGCGGTTAAAAATTAAAATATTGCCTATGCAAATGCAAATTGAATTATTCTATGAAACGTCTTGAAACATCCTAAAAAGGGATGTTGTTTATTCATACAAATCGTTCAAAACGGTTTGCTGTCACAATTTACATAAAAATTATTTTGACATTTCTCATTTGTCATTGTGACATTTTATTTTCCGCAGACACATGTTTTTCTCTACGCTTGCTTGGTAGTTGGTAGACAAACTTTTTGATCGCACTGTATTTTATTTATTATACAATTTTGCAACATTCTGTGCTCGGGAAGTAAAAATGTAAAAAAAAACTAAATTTCTTTGCGTAGCAACTTCAACTTTTGCTTTTGCATTACCTCGGTGGTAATGTCTTTCTCGTTTGGACTCTATCAAATCTTACGCTTCGCCCTCGGTTCGAGCTCCTGAGACCTCGCGGTAATCACATGTTTCGCATGAAATTTACTATTATTTATTTCACGTTGTCTACGGTATGGACTCCTAGTAAAAAACTGTTAGGTGGAGAAAAAGAGAATTAATATGAATTTACTCAAAAGGCGTGTAATTCAAGTGAGTAATTTAAAAAACCTCACATTTTATGCAAATATATTTTGATAACAGTCTGAAGAGTTATAAAACTAAAACTGTAACTCCATGATTCACATTTAAAATATTTTACTTTAAATATGTTATAAAACAGATCAAAGAAAACAATAAATTTAATTAAAAACAATTTTTTCCTGAATTTCATTTTCGCATTTGATATGCTTTATTTATTATAGTTTTTGTTTTACTATGTACAATTTATTTCTTGGACTAGTAAAATCGAACTTAATTACTTCTCTCGTTAAAAGAATTTCTCCTCTATATCCACATTTTTCTTAGCTTTGGATCAAAGTAATATTTTTTTTTAGATGAGACTTTGTGTAAATCTGTTAGAAACATCTGACATCATGCATCTTACAATTGCATTTATTGTACGGAAGCAAACAGAATGAGTTTTAATGGAAAATTGCTTATAATAAATCTCTGTGTTGCGGTTCCATCATCAGAAAAGTATTGATATCTTCTCATTTTTTCGCAGAATTAATTAAATTAGTAGTGTGTAGACACTTGATTTTTGCGTTACAAAATTTGTTTAAATCAAATTGAAATTAATTTCGCTATACGTAATAGCATTTACCAAGAATTCAGTGATTAAGAAAACATTCTTTTATTAATTATGTAGTTTAAAATGATTTTTCGCCTGAAGTCGCTCTTAATTTTTCCAGTTTGTAAGGCAATAAATTTATGGAAAACTTGTGAATAACTAGATTTTATCGTTTAAGTACAATGAAGCGTTGTATGTGACTTACTTATTAATCATAATCATTTAGTTTTCTTCGTTTTCCAAAAATAGTGACTTGTGGATTTAATGTATTTACAATTTATCACGAACAGGAAACAATGTATATTTCTATCAAAAATTGTTGCTTTATTAAATAATATATAAGTGGAATGGCTTATGATTAATTTGCTTATTAAAGAATAAAAATAATTATTCATGTTGGTATCGAAATTACCGGCGACTTTTTTTCCGGAAATATTTAATAATTAGGAAGTGGTATGGGTGTTTCAAAATCTGGTCTAAGGTTTGTTTTATACGGAAATGATTCGTACCGGATCACTGTTATGCAATAGCCATTTGACAAAATTTAGACACTGTTACATAAAACTGTTTATGTATAAGTTTTTCGTTAGATACATAATCAATTTTTAATACTTTCAACATTTTTTCAGGTTTGGGTATTTTGCTTCCTCTGTGTAATTTCATCGACGTTTTCGAATATGTCCCTTCAACCAGGGTCACTAAACGTTGCCACTATTACGATCCTGAAGATAATCCAGCTTGTACTTTCGGAGTTTGGCATCCATTAGCTGCTGAAAAACTTCTTACTTACTACATAAATACGATCGATGATCGGACAGTGTTTCAAGATGGTTATGTTCGCATTTCGGGGTTCAAAAATGTTAAATGTTGAGTAGATGTTATCAATTAAAAGAAATTTTTGACTAAGTTTTAAATTCGGAATTACAGATGTGGTCTTTGATGAGTCATTCATTTTTGTTGCTTGATTTCCGCTTTTGCATATTATTGTGTGAGTGTAAGCGGTTTTGCGGTGAATTAAGAACATCCATCGGCTAAACACTGTTTCCGGAATTTCAGACTTTTGTTCTTTCTATTGTATTTTTATGTTGTCTATCATTTTTTATTTTTAAGATTTTATTTGGTCTGCAAAAAGTCTTGTGATATTCTAAACATAGTGATAATTTTAAATCTAAAATAAAACTTTTTCAGTAGTGTTTACTTAGAATGAATAAAATTTGTATTAATTTGTTTCTTGTAATTCAAATTATGAAAATAAAATAAGGAGAGAAAGAAAAAAAAATATATTATTATTATTATTATTATTATTATTATTATTATTATTATTATTATTATTATTATTATTATTACTTATTATTCCCAACTTTAAGATGGATTTAGCAAAAATAATATTTGTTCAGAAAATTTATGAATTTTTTTCCATTTAACTATGCATTTTTTTCTGTGATAACAGGAATCTGCCATGTGTCATTATTGAATTAACGTCACTTTACATTCTTTTTTTCAGATTCATTTCGAAAATGATGTGTAATCTTAAATATGTATAAAAATATCTTAGATTTTTTGTTATACATTTATTACACATTTATGTAAATAATTTACTTCTCACTTTAGTATCTAGTCTAGTACAATTTTAAATTTTATTTTCATTTAAAAATTTATATTAAATACTTGTGTTTGCAGAATTTTGAGCATTTTTTCTTAAGAGAATGTTATAAATAATCGTAATGACGTTAACATAATAATTTATTGTTGCAGTCATCATTTTCACAATATCTCGTTAATTGATTTCAGGATTGCAAGTTCTTTGTTTTAGATGTTTTTTTTGTTGTTGTTAAAACAGTAAATGCAATAATTTTCTTGTTGAATTAGGTTTTCTTCATTTTAGACCTTAATTTTGTAATTCTAGTAAAAATAATATACAAGGTGTAACAAAAAGTTGTGGACAAATAAGAATAACCTGAGACTCCCCATGTCAAAATAAGGTGATTTAACCCAACTTACATATGTACGTACTATGTACATAGAGGTACAATCTCTATGCCAAGTTGCACCGTAAGTTAGAGGGTGCCAAAGTTTCAAAATTATTTTCGTTCTTTTTGATAACTTTGTAATAGATTAATCGATTTTTATGTCATTTGGTACATGCAATTTGATATCAAAAACACATGTTTTGGTGCTATTTCTTTTGTGTTATTATTATTGTAAAGTACTTGCTTACCTATTAACAACTTAGTACATTTTAAGCCATATTTTTATTATATTTTTATATAATCCGAGTGGCGTAATTGTTTTCGTATTCGAAAGATACATTATTTTTAAATAATTTTTGTATCTTATAAAATTTTTGTTTCGGCTTTGGTTTTAAAGTAAAAAAAATATTTAAGTAGATGCGTTAAAGTTTTGGCCATTTATTGTTATTGTTTTTAAAATTGTATAAAAAATTTTTTAGATTTAGTTTTTTATATAATGTCATTTATGTCCTCTAATTTTTAAATGGTGAAGTATAAAGGTAAGTCGGGTTAAATTGCTTTATTTTGACCTCTTTGTCCCCATCTTTTCATTACACCCTGTATGTACAGTGATGGACAATGAATTTCGTCCACCCAATTTCTGTGAATTCACAAAAATTCACTGTAGTCTGTGCTTTATTGTCATGATAACTGACATTCAAATACGTATTGTCAAATTTAATCAAATTCGAACATGCCAGCAGTGCGTTTAATAAAACAAAAATTATCTCTCTGGTACAAAAAGGTTTGTCTCAAAGACGTGTCTCTATACTCTTGGGCCTTCCAAGGACTACCATTTCAAAGGACAAAGGTAAAAAGTAGCAAGGAGCATCAAGCATTCTGTCAACATGACAAACGTTAATCAAAATTCTGAAACAAGGTTAGGAAAACCTAAAGATTAATTTACACTTTTAATCTGTCATGGAAATTGGGTGGACGAAATTCACTGTCCATCACTGTACTAGAATTATAAGAAATAGTTATTTATGGTATAAGTGGGTGTTAGGTATTACCTACGAGGGCTTGCCCGAGTAGGTTATTACCTCCAGTAGGTAATATCTAATAACCCATGTATGCCAGACAACGTTTTATCCAATATTCCTGGATTTTTATCTATTAAATCTGTTAAAAATAATCTGACGTTTCATATTGAGAAGTGCCAAACAGTTGTTAAAACTTCCTTACACGAGAGAAAAACCGTAAATTTTTACAGTGTCGAAGAATAAACAAATTTTCCACTGATTTGCCTGGTTTTATTTTAAAATTTCATCAAATTTTAATCAAAACATTTGTTTCAAGGTGAAAATGATACGAAAAAAGAAAATGAGAATTCTGCTTCTGGTTTGAGTCGTTGAGTCCAGAGAGATTCCTGAAATTCATTTTCACGGTACACTTTCAAATGTTCATTTCTATTTTGGAAAGAGATCTGAAACATAATTTCAAATTTGATGTACCTATTCTTAAATAAAGTGTTCAGAATATCTATTAAAATTTTATTTCATCCTGCAATGGTTTATGGATGGTAATATCCCACGGTGCTAATGGCAACGTGGGTTATATCAAACAGTCAAGTTATTGCTCAGTTTACTTAACAAAAACTAACAAGTTATCCAATACTATTTACTATTGAATATTGGATAAAAATTATTTACTATTTACCTAGATTAGATATATACAATTATTGTAAATATTTATCTATAGTAAAAACCAGGAGGGTAGACGGGTGCGTCATCAATTTCATTTTTTCATTACCAACTTAAAAGTGAAATACAAAATTCTATCACAACGTAAATTGAAACAATTAAAAGGCCCTTAAGGATGGTAGCCTTGAACATTAATTTACATACGTACTTCAACTACACCACTCAAATGTCATGTTCAAGTGAATTTGTCAATTTGACATTGACAGTAACATTATTGTCGTCGTTGAAATTTTTTTTGGTATAATTTGCAGGTATTTTTCGTTTATTGGTTGATTTCTTGCTTTTGTTCTGCGTCTCATTGGTTTCTTTTAATAATTCCTTACGATTAAGTAACTTCTATGTAATCAGGAATAAATGCACTTGTGTTAGTGTAAAAAATTGAAATAATGAGGGGTCACCGATAAAGATTAGCCCCCCCCCCCCATCATCCTTTATTTATTCTACAAAAAATGGGGCCAATCTTATAAAAAAAACATTCATATGCTGTTTTAGTACTTTACATATTGTGTCTGCTATGGCACAGACCACACTTTGTAAATAAAATTGTGATTATTTGAGATATTTGAGGTAAATATGACCGTTGTTTAAGAAGCCTATTATTTAATAAAGTAATTAACAGTACAAACTGAAATCGACGCATTATTATGACTCTCAGATGAGTAACCTTCTGGTTTTCATAAGATCAGAATAAAAGCTTCTTAACGTTTATAGTATATTTTCGAAGGATGTAAGATGTAACTTTGTTTTGTAGACGTCTTGAATTTCAACTTTTTACCTGGAAGAATGCATAAGATCGTCTATAGTTTTAAACTCTTAAAAAAAGTCGATGTAAGAAATTACTTGTCCACGCTTCTTATGTCTTTGATGATTCTTATTTATGAAATACCGATTTTGCATCCGTTTTCTTCTCAACATACCCACTGTTCTTTAGAAAATCGGTTTTATACTGATGTAGACTAAAAATTCCGAATTTTAGATACAACATCCAAAAGCATTGAAAAACATAATGATGTAATGAATACACTGCATGTAGAACGTCGTTTCCAATCTATTACATTAAATTTTAAATGCCTTTGCAAAGAATCGTACAAAGCAACACTTTCATCATAAACAACTTCTAACTGAACCTAACGTCAAAAAAATTGACGTTTTGTCATCGCGATGCAAACGTGGTAAGGAGAAACGTCAGATGACGCACCGGTCAACCACCGTGATTTTTCCTATATAATAAATATTTACAACAATTGTAATATATTTTTCAGATATGTAAGTACAATATGTCACAGTAGCTTAACATAAGAACAGACAATTTTGTATAATAAAAGATATAAAAATTCATAGAATAGCACAAGAAGTATTTGTCACACACATGGGAAATAAGAATACCACTTTAAAATAATAATTCCCGTTATAAGTTCGGTGTTCAGTAATAAGTAAGTCAAATATCGGATGTATCGTAATGTATTTTTTTACGACTCCAACAGAAAGTAAGTTTTTCCACCCTAAGTGGTCAATTCCTTTTCACTGAAGTAAAAATCTCTTTCATAGGAACGGAAAAACGTGCTGGTAGATTTAATGGCGAAACTGGGATATCAAGAACAATAATTGTTAGTTTTGAAGTTTTTCTTGCTGGATCGTATAGGAAAAATTATATGACTATATACGAAACTAGATCATAACGCACAATGACATATGCGCGAAAATTGGCAATATCGTACGAGGTCAAAAACCTGAGCGATTTGTTTGTTGTTTTTGCCTTAGAAATCTAACGCACAAATTACACTCGAATGTTTTGTATTTTTTCATTCAACGTATTGTTTTTGTATCCATTATCAAAAATAAATCGTTATTCAACGTAGTTTTGTCTCCATTATAAAAAATAAATCGTTATTAAAAAAATATGTTTGTAAGAAAAAAATTATTTATGGTCGTAGGAAAAATAGTGTATGTACAAAACTTGCAAGAAAGTGTCTAACGCATTCGCGGGATTGTCTGCACTCGGCTGACGCCTCGTGCGCAACTTTCCCGCTTGAGTGTTATTTATCACTTTCCGTGCTCGTTATGTAATATACTAATGTATTACACCAAAGAAAAGTGTTATTTGCTGTCTGGGTGCTAATAATTCATTTGACAATTTATATTGTGTCAAAAATCACATTCCGGTAACTAAGTGTTGCTTGCTAACACTTTCCAAGAATATATACACTGTGTCAATTTTAAAACTTGCAATTGGCAATTTTTCTCAACTAAAAAAGTTATTAATAATCTCTCAAAACCGTTTTGATGGTTCCTAGGGGGAATTAAAATGACAAGATAAGTGACACACTTCCACCCACCCTTGAATATAATAAAAAAAATGAAAATTTAACGTCTTCGTTTTTGAATAATTGGAAAAATGGCTTTACCAAATAGGCTGTTGTATGACAATTTTGAAAAGCGTTTCTTATGGGCTTTCCAACCATATATCGCAAGTAGGGTCGTGCCATTTCAAATTTTTAACTTAAGGTGGCTGTGGCTTGGTGGGTGGAGAGCGTCACTTACCATGCCATTTTGATTCCCCCTAAAAAAACACCGAAACGGTTTTGAGTAATTCTCAATAACTTTTTTAGTTCTAGAGATATTGCCGATTGCAAGTTTTAAAATTGACACCCTGTATAGCTTATTATTTACCGGACTCTTAGTAGGTACTTACCAGCTCCGATACCGTAATAGTTCACTTCCCGGGACCCAAAAAGGGGCCAGCAAGCTTAATTTACCGGACAGTGTTAATAGGTAAATTTGACTTATTTTAAAAATTATACCTAGATATTATGATTGTATTGACTAGAACGAAACTGCAGATTCTTGTTACTGTAATCGTAATTACAAATTATAACGGAAATAGTGATACACGCCGATTATCGAGATCCGTAACTAATTTATAATTTTATGAAGGTCACTGGTATTTATTAAACAATCAATCGTTTATTAAATACATAGTTACAAATTTAGAATTATAATTTAAAAAACTCGTGTTTGCAACAAAAAAAATCAAAGTTGTTTTATCACAGGTATGAGTACGAGTATAACAAATTTTTCATTAAAATAAGACGCGTGTTAATATTAATGTATTTCTACTTGCGAATAAGAGTTTGTATTAGTCTTTGTAATTTCTTCTAGAAATATTGACTTCAAGTGTAAATAATTACAACAATAGAGTAATTGTCTTTGAGTAAAGCACTTTGAGATTAATTAATTAATTGCTACAATGTGTAGATTGTGGAAAAACAAGTTTTCTTAGACACAATCAAGCAAATTTTACGTCATGGAAAGTACCGTAATTCTGTTTCCATATTCATGTAGTTTTTTTTTTTTTTTAACTGAAATTTTTTTGACGAAAAAATCCAAAAATACAATAAAATGTTTAAAGTTTAAATAATCCAAAACACTTCCTTTAAGAAACGAGAATTCATAACAAAAAAATGTATATACAAGGGGATTTTCCCAATTTTCCCAATTAACACGTATCTAAACAAAGATGACGCCAGTCAAAGGGTGAGGCTGTTGATCCTGTTGATCCATTAACGTAAAACATGTTACACCATAATGGTTTTTCAAAACTGAGCAATAATTGTCAGTATCTATCATTGTCAATGAGGTGTGTCGAGGTATTACACCGGTAGTGATTAGTTCCAAATGTTAACAAAACAATTACAATTGATACACAATAACTGTTTTAATAGGAAACTTTATCACAAATGTTTATTTTAAACCATTTTTATGTATCACCATTGCCAATAATAGATGATTTAAGAGAATTTTGCAAATATGAATTAATAAAAAAGTGTAATGAAATAAACCATTTATCAAGTATAAACGTCAAGAATAAAATAAAACCAAGTGGTTTTATTCGTCCGATTCATCGCTCTCCTCAAATGCTGACACTGAAAAAAGCATTCCAATTTTTGCATCAGAACTGTATAATTTTGTTGAACTCATCATTATGATTCATATGGGCCTTGAATAAGTCAGTTTCAAACAATAGGCGTAATGATATTAAATCAGATAAAATCAATAAACTGTAAGTTTGAAAACCGTGGTTTTAGTATCCCCAATGAAGGAGATTCCCTTTTATTTTTCCTGCAAAGTAGCCGCTCTTTAAAATTCACTCCACATCGTGATACACCGCAGATAATTTTTGCTTGTAATGATCTAATAAAACGTCGGGGTTAATTCGTTGATTCATTGATAGTTGATGAAAAATATTTTAGTAATGGGTTGGGCCTCGAGAGGACATCAGGTGGGCTTTGTTCGTTTTTTCTTTTATATTTTATGGCTCATGTGTATACATCTACGACATGCATGTTAAACAAGTTAAAACGTTTATCATCATTGCATTGATACTGATCTTAAGAACATAACAATGCGAAAGGAATCATTTAAATATTTTGTTGTTTGTCAACTAAGGATGGTTTGTACCTCTATATGAAAATTAGATTTGTCTGTCGGCAGATTTTTGACCGTGTCGAAATTTAAATTTACAATTATACAAAGTAAACGTCACTGATTGATTCTTCAAATTTCATCCAAAAATAGATCAAGAGAATTTATTGCATAATTTATCACATTTGATAAGATACCAAAACTTGTCCTTTTATAGTAAGTGATGGATTTTTATCCGGAATTTAATTTTATTTGAAAACAGAAGGATCAATAATCGCATTAACATAAAACTTGTCATTGTGATTTAACAAATCCAATTGTAAAAATCATCTGTGGACGTATTAAAATATTTAATTGTGTACAACGTATCTTACATTCTTTGTCAGCTCATCTAACCGCCGAAATATATGCGACTTAAAAAATGATTCACACTCGCGACAACAAAGGAGGAAAACAATAAATTGTTCTTTGCTCCAATACTGCACATGTGGAGTGATTCATCCTGCAAACTGGTTGTCTATTAGAACCAAAACTTAAACTGAAAATAATTGTATTACAAAAAAACTACTGGTTAAAAATTATTTCATTTAATTAGAAGTGATTTTTAGATTATAGTTTTTAATTAAAAAAAAGATATACACTACAAGTGTAGATCGTTTATCAAAAATAACATTTTTCGAAATTTTATTAAGTTTTCGAGGAGACAAAAAAATTTTTTTAATGGCAATAGGTAATACTACTGCTATATCTTTTTTTTTTTAAATTATACATTAATTATTTTTTTTGTAAAGTGGTTAGTTTACAAAAAAAACACGCTTGGTTTCATACTGTTTATTCACCGTGTATTTAATATATATGTTATTTTGTACTAAATGTTAAAGAGTGCTTTTATAAACTAATTTCAGTAAAGTCTTTTATCGTCTAGTGAAAGAAATAAAGTAATTTTTATCTACTGTTTATATTCACAAAATTCTGGTAGGTGAGTACAAAATAAAACGAAATATTATACACGACGATAAAGATTGTTTATCTACTCGTGAAAAAAGTTCACTCGTGACTTCGTCACTCGTAAACTTAACCTTTTCACTCGTAGATAAACAATTTCTTTATTGTCTTGTATAATAAATAACTGTTGTCTTCTTCACTGTCGCCAATTTAATTTAAAAATCAGAAGTCATTCTGATAGAAAATTTAATAAAAAACTGGACTAAAGATTGACATTTTGTGGCCAATTAGCTACTTTATAAAATTAGTCGTTTTGCAAACTTGGAATTTTCGTTAAGACTCGGGTTAAACCCAAATAAAACTGTTTTGTAATTAATAAATAGAAATAATAAAATCTAAAAATATTTATGTATCACAATATTGGTAAATTAAAAAAAAATATATTCTATAACCTTAGACAGGTTCTCATTATTATCTCTGCAGATTAATCAAGTGATAAAGTTATTTGTATTGTGAATGGAATTTGTGTAGGTATATTATTTGTTTTTGTGCTTTTACTCCAATTTTGAAAGTGGAAGTAACACTTGGAATACCCAATACATTATTTATTTAGGGTAATTAAGTAACATAGAAATTTCCGTATAAATTAGCCTCTACAAGAATTAACTTTGCACTTTGGAATTTAGCAAAATAAAACTTTCTGCTCGCATCACATTAACCTTTCCCTCAGAATTGTACGTGTACCTTGTAAGCATGGCAGATCTATGTTACTTCCCATTGACTTCCGATTTAACAATTCCACTGTGTGTATCGATTCGGAATATTTAAACATAATCGAAGATATGTGCCTAATTTGCATATAAGTTTACGCGGAACGTAATTTAATTCGAATGTTAACAATCGATTATTGTTTCCACGCATCTTCTAGTCGAAGGTTGCGTTCAAGGTTTGATAAAAATGCCTTAAAGGATACAGATCGAAATTTTAAGGATTTCCGTTTTTTAATCGCTTATTGATCTTGCTACGCGCTAATTAAATTAATAACCAAAACAATAAGGACAACGAACTTTGCCTCACCGAAATACAAAATCATCAGCTTTGTAAACACAGTCACGTGAGTGATCTTTAAAATAACTCCGGTCATGTTTTCACAAAATTAAATTTGTATGTGTATACAGATTTTTACTACGAAAGTTGAGTTTAGTGCATCCACATATCGAAAAAAATTAAAAACAATTTTAACAAACAAATAATGACGTCTTATGTATTTATAGAAATTAATTGATTTTTATTTCAGATGTAAACGTAAAATTGTATATTTTAGTGTTTGATACACCGTCAACTCTGGAAACGAATGCAAAAATATTTACGATTAATTTTTAAAAGATTGGGCTAATTGGGTCATCGACTAACTCAGATTTAATAATAAAGTGATAAGACTGGTCTTGAAACTCAAGTTAAAATAAATAATAAATGCTAATAAGTTTCGTTTTATTTTTTTAAACTAATTTTGCAATGCTATTTTATTATAAATATTGATTTTTAAGTGTATACTTATCCCTCCAAATTTGTGTTTGTTCGTTTTACCAAATCGGTAACTAATAAAACAAAAGGCAAACGTATAAAGCAAGTCAAGGTCAATTTTTAACATTTATCAATAGGTATCTACAGCCATTTATTTTTAATAAGCAATTTATAGTAGTTGTATCAGATCTAATATGTACAGTCAAGTGCAAAGAAAATGTCCGCGTCATATTTCTTATTACAATAGCCGGTAATTTTTCTGTACAAAATTTTTCACAAAAATTTATTTTTATTAAACTTGAACTATTTTGTGATTAACAGCGAAACTGTTTTTATTATGATGTTTTCTTCAATAACTTAAATGTTTCGTCTGTACGAACATTCAGATAACAAAATTAATTGTTTAAAAATTGCTGAAACCAAGGCAGATCTTACATTAGGCAAAAAATGGATCTTTATTATTTTACCCCTTTGCCTTTCATTAGATGAATTGTTACCTTAATTTTTTGTATTTTGTTTATGTTTTATTATTATTTTTCGTAGTTGTAAATGTAAATGTGTAAATGTCAGAGAATGCACAAAGTTTTCTTGTTTTTACTTTTTAAATTTTTTTTGTATTTTTTTATTTTTTTTTGGTATAAACCAAAATGTAGAATTTATAGAAATTATAACCAAAAAATAATCAATAAGGAAATACACATCCTTAAATAGATTTTTTTTTCATACAAAAAGTATGAAACTAAACGTTATTTTTAATCATATTTGTCTTCAGAAAATAATAATTAATAAAAATTAAAGAGGTATAGAAAATGTGATCGTGGTTTGAGAATTAAATTTTGTTTTGTTTTTGAGTTAGGTATGCGATTTTTCTCAAAATGGCAATTTTTTTTTGAAAAAAATTAAATAATATGTAGATGGTTTGTTGTAATCCTTTGTAAAAAAAGATCAAAAACAAAAAAGATGTCTATATGTCTATTGAAGTGGCTTTATTTGTAACCGGAGTTGAAATACTTCTAGTTCTAGAAGTTGAAATGTCCACAGGGGCGGCTCGATTGTGTCATGACTATGAAGTCATTTGAAGCATTTTAAACGGTAAAATCACGGTTTATTTATCAATAGTTACACGAATTATTTAATAATTAAATTATTCCTATTGAAAAAGCCTCGAAAAAAACGCAATAACAAAATTATTAGTATTATCCAATATTTAACCGGTGCCACTGTGGTGTAACACTAGAGTCGCCTATGTGCATGGATGAAGCTGTCAAAATCAAAAATAGCAAAATGGCCATTCATCGTTAAAAAGGAGTCCAAATTTCAGTGTCTTTAATCCGCTTGAAGATAAAATAGTATATACAAAAAGATTCACGTCTACTCTTGATGAAACAGGTGCATTTTTTTCTATCAATTTGACGTTTCTGACTCATCCAACTTATTTACATCGATTTTTATCTATTTTATCAAAACTAGATACTATAGCACATACCAGGTAAACAGAAAATACATAGGTATAAAAGCAAACGTTTTTGGTTTAAACTTTGTACAATTATGGCCACGCAATTTTAAACATATTATGTCAATTCAAAAAATGTCAATGTTAGCCACGCTTTATTGTCATTATGATTGACGTTTCAACCTAAAATTTGAAAGTTTTAGTTGAAATTTATTTTTGGCGTCGATTTTCCGATACAATAATGCCAGCAGTATATGTATACAAGGTGATTCTTTTAGGACCTACATTAGAAACTTTTTAACTTCTAATGCAGATAGAATTTTGAAATTTTGTACACAACCCAAATCAACCAGTCTGAGTTCAACTAAATTATTTTCAAAAGGGCTGAACTTCCGGAACTACGAGAAATTGGCGCCAACTTTGAAATTTTAAATGGTAACCAATTATTTTTATTGCATTTTTGAATTCTCCTCTTCAAACTGAGTAAAATGTACCTAGTTATTAGTACTTATCTGTCATAGTTTTTGACATATGTCAATTTTTTGCTCAAAATTTTCATTTGTAGAGGTTTATTAAAAACATCACAGCTCTTGAACCGTTTGCAATAAGTAAATAATTTTTCTTGCATTTGATAACCCAAGGTTCGAAGAGTTTCCTAAAATTTTCAAAATTGTCAACTGTCAAATTGCAAAGCTTATATGATTTTTTGAAAATAATATTTAACAAACAGTTATAACTCAATTTTTTCAAATAAAATGACCCTATTTTCTCAACGGCAATCGAAAGTACATCGATTTGTAGAAGGACTTTTATCAACATGTCCTATACCCATTTCTTACAGTTTCTGAAATAATCACGAAAAACGTGTTTTTGTTTTTTATTTTTATAGTAAATCACGTAGGCTTTGGAAAATGATCAAGACGAACTAAAGATTTATTAGTCTACACAACACCCATCCGGAATTATGAAGAATTGAGGCAAGGATTGAGGCGGCATTTAATAATCTTCAACCAAATAAACTAATGGAAGCTACTCAAATCAGTTCACCATCGAGTTTTGACTGTTTGAAAATGGTAAACATATCGAACATTTGTATTAATTATGGTATATCTTATTGTATTTTTCCAAAGCCTACGTGATTAACTATAAAAATAAAAACATTAACATGTTTTTTGTGATTATTTCAAAAACTGTAAGAGATAGGTATAGGACATGTTGATAAAAGTCCTTCTACAAATTAATGTAGTTTTGATTGCCGTTGAGAAAATAGAGTCATTTCATTTGAAAAAAACTGAGTTAAAGCTGTTTGTTAATGATCATTTTCAAAAAATCATACTAGCCTTGCAATTTGACAGTCGACAATTTTGAAAATTCTAGAAAATTTTTCGAACCTTTGGTTTTCGAATGCAACAAAAAATATTCACTTATCGCAAAGGGTTCAAAAGCTGTGATATTTTGAATGAACCCCTGCAAGTGAAAATTTTGACCAAAAAATTGACATATGTCAAAAACTATGATAGTTAAGTACTAACAACTAGGTACATTTTACTTAGTTTAAAGAGGAGAATTCAAAAATGCAATAAAAATAAGTGGGTACCATTTAAAATTTCAAAGTTGGCGCCAATTTCTCGTAGTTCCGGAAGTTCAGCCATTTTGAAAATAATTTAGTTGAACTCAGACTGGTTCATTTGGGTTGTGTACAAAATTTCAAATTCCTATCTGCATTAGAAGTTAAAAAGTTTCTAATGTAGGCCCTAAAAGAATCACCTTGTATGTAGTTCAATAAATTACATATTTTGATTTGTTGTCATTTTTTATCTAACTGTCAAGACAAAAATTACAAAAACCGAAAGTGTAGTTGTACAAAAGGCCCGTTTTACATTTTTATGTAAATCAAATGACAAATCGTCCAAAATTCCGGTCCGTAATAGTAGACATTTTTCAAAAACTAATTTAAAAATAATAAAGTTTGTACTATAAAAAAGTGGATAAATCATTAATTATTTTTTGTTAATATGTTACAACTGTTTTATAATATCAAAAATGTAAAAAAAAATTATTCAAAAAAAGTCAAACGAGCTTTTTTCAAAATATGCAGACGTGAGAATATCTAAAAATAGAATCTATAAGGTAAAAGTCAAGTCGAAAAACCGTCAATTGCATTAATTCAAGCAGAAAAAAGTAATGCTGAAATTATTTCGTCGCCAAAAAAACTCTCCCTTCCAGTAACTAAGTATCAAATCCTCTACATATAAATCGCATGACAAAGCGTTCGCACTCACAGTATTATCTCGCGCGTCGCGAGTTACATATCACCGGTATCACCACCGTCGACCAAATTGGACGTGTCACTAATTTATAAAAGCAAATATTAGTTAGATGATAGAACCAGTTTGGTCATAGTGATCCTTACTCGAGCCCAAAATTCATGTCGAAATAACGAAACACGCGAATGACGACTCAGTGCTTTTCGATAAGGAGATAACGCGAAAACAATTAGTTCAAAATGAGGCACACAGTGATCAGTTTCACCCTACTTACCGTACTTCTTCAGCTTTCGAAAAGCGCGCCCAGTGGAAGCTCTGCACTCGTAAGTATTCTTTTAAGTCGTGTTACACCTGTGGCGCACCCAAGGTCCGTCAATATTTGCAATGTTTGTATTGAAACTGGGGGCTAACAAACTCGGTTTTACTGCCAGTAAAATATTTTTTTTAATCAACAATTAATTGAATTATTTGGGTTTCTTTTGAAAAATTGGGTCTAGTTTTATCACACAAAGAGATAAGTTGTGTACACAATGCTCCAAAATAAATGAATCATACGTCAGCGAGACGCGATGAATAAACGTGTTTTCTGGTATAACTTCTATTCTATCAAGTATTAGTTTTGTTGACGCACATGGAAAAACTGTAAATTTCAATAATTAGTCTTGCGGAATTTTGCCACTCTTAATAGCGCCGAATTATGATAATGACAATCGCTGAATGATTCATGTTCTGAGTCGGTGTCTTTAGATAAATTCGTCATCAATAAGATGTGCAACTGGACCGGAAGTTTGGGGATTTAAATGAGTGCTAATAATTGAAATTAGCACTATTTGCCCTTGTCCTGTAATTGAATTAGAGTCAAATTGCATGATTTATCAATCCTTTGGGCAATTTTTTCCGCTGTAAATTTCGGCATGTTTGAAATAATTACGTGACGAATGAATTACCTGCTTATTAGCCTCGACTGGTACATCACAAAAATGAATTAAATGGAGATCTTTTGACATAACCGAGCACTTCCTCTGTGCATTTGGCATATTCAAGGTGAATTCCGCTATTTCCGGGTAGACCATTTTATTGGAAAACCTTGACAATTATCATTAGCATGCGACACAGTACCTGCGTGTACCTTCCGATTTTGTTAATTACTGAGATTTTATTTAATAAACATGAAATTAATTTACTAAAGTTATGTAAGGGGTTTGAATTGTAACAATCGACGTGATTAGCGAAACTATTGAAAGAAAGTTATGTAAGGTTTGGAACAAAAATCAAACCTGATGAAATTGCGATCGACCAAGCAAGAATTATAGAGGCTGAAATTGGGTATGAAATTCTGATATAATCCTTTTTTCTGCGTTGATTTGGTGCTCTATTTTTCGCTTTCCCCCAAATGGAAAGCTTAATGATAAAATGCAAAACAATTTCACTTAGTGGAAATGGGATGGAACAGTTGTAAGGGCTATCTAGAAAAAATGATAAGAGCAGACAATTTCATTGTAAGTTTATCACTGTTTTGTAATTTTTTAACTATTTTACTCGCATTCCTTAACTAAATTTCACGTGGACTAGTAAGTACATACTGTTATCACTAAATTATTATTGGGTTACTAGGTGTAATATGTATATGATAAAAACTGTTGTCATCAATGTCAAAATTTACATGGTTGTTATGCTTTTAATAAATTAGTTTATATGGGGTGATTCAAAAAGGTGTGACATAATTTTAACCACGAATACCCTTCTTCAAATGAAAATAGATAGCACAGTATTTATTGAACCACCTAAAAAAATATAAAAATTACTGCTTTTTAATAACCGGTACGAAAAAATGATTTTACTTTGGATTTAAGAAATTGAAATTAATGTGACAACATTGACAGAGATGTCATTTGTGGTGGATTGTTTCCAAGATAACGGTACGCTCAAAATTCATAAATTCTGATTTTGCAGCATTTGAAGTCATTTTATCATACTGATTTTTGGAAAGCTGTAATTTTTCAATTTTTTGAGGTGGGGAATCTATTCTTATTTGTAGAGGGGTATTTGTGGTTAAAATTATGCCACACATTTTTGAATCACCCAATTAATTAATTAATTTTTAATGGAATATATTTTAAAATAAGATATTTAATTTTTGTTATGTAGATAGTACAGGGTGTATCCAATAATAGTTTCTATGTTATTTTCTATGTTTCTATGTTGTTTAAAATGCAAAAATGACCACTAAATGCACTATACTGTTGTCATAGGGATCAAGCAAATTTTTTTTATTTTGGCTTTTATTTTCACAATAGGAAATGTTCGAAATATTTACCATTATAAAAAAAACATGCATTTAAAAAAATATTTTTACATTTTTCAACATTATTTTTTACAAGGTTGCAAATTATCTATAACAATTTATGAATAAAATAAATATTTTTTCTTCAAAGTTGAATTTTACTTCGTTCAGAAAATAAAACTTGTATAGAGTAATTAGGCATTAGAAACTTTTACACATTAGGTATCATTTGGTAAATTGAAAAAAAAGCTACAAGCTATTTCTCAAAATTATAAGATTCAGGTTCTAACATGTTAGATGTAGCTTAGCTACTAAAACTGTAGCTTAGCTATTGTCCAGTTTTGCTTCTGAAATCTGTAACCATCTAAAGATGTGAATAGAGAAACTTTTAGTTGAGACACCCTGTATAAAGTGTAGATTAAACTGATATTCAAAAAAAAATACATATCCTAGAAAATATTGAAAAAAACCAGGTCAAATAACATTATTAGGAATTTAAAATATTGATTTAAAATATGTAGTGATCTATCTTAAATCTAATTGTATTTTAAGAGCCTTTTGTTAGTAGAAATTGAAAATATTTTTTTTAAATGTTGTATATAGTGTTTCAGAACGCGTGTCCCTGAAAAAAAAATACCAGGAACATGGAAAAATGTTTAAAAAATTCTAGCAAAAAACTTTTATATTTATTTTTGAGATTCAAATTTTTTATGTCTTGTATACGTATTTGTAAATATTTTTTATAATTATTCAGGAAAGGTACAAAAACTTTCGCAATAAAAGCTACAAATAAAGTTTGGTGGTCAAATACAAAATTAAAGTAATCGCTTTATCTTCTATTGTCCACAACTAAAGTTTAGATCTTGTTGACATATTTTATAGCAGTGTGTTTTTAAGTCTGTAAAAATGTATGCAAATTATCTCTTCTCTGATTTTTCAGTGTGTGATTACCGAATAATAATGGGTTAAATCATGTTGATCCCATCATATTATGGTACAAACCTTGCTTACTACCCTATTTGACCATCAAACGAAGGTGACAATTATAAATATAAATCAAATGACAGCCTTTGGAGGATTTAGATGCTTGCGGAAATAATGAATAAATAATATGCGTACTTCACACACAACTGGCTTTATTCAAACTTTTTCCACATAACAAATGCGTAATAGCATGAAGAAAATTACTGTGTATTCTAATTAGTACAAATTAAGTAGTCTGACAGCAGATGATTCTATCAAAGGGTCAAATACTTACAGACAATGGTCATTGACAGACACCTTTGCCGCCGATTTATATTCAGAAGACGTTTAATACTTATATATATATATACGTGTCCTTGGGTAACAACAATGCACATGGATTTTTCCCTCAAAATCACGCTATTTTCACTAGAACTTATCGATTTAATGAAACCCTTCCAACTAATGAAAAATTCAAACTACAACAATCACATATTTGCGACATTAATCAAACGATATTATATTTGGAAGTTCATTGCCATTGGCGTTAAAATTATTTAAGTTTCCTGTCATCTACCGAAATTCATGGTCAATGCTTTTGTTCCCCAATCATTAGCTACGACCCACCGATGCAGTTGATGCAAAATCCTCAAAACATGTGTTCTTCATGAGTCAGATCGTTGCAAAGATATAAAGAATTAAACATCTGTGAGCAAGATGATCACGATTTCGCGTTAAAAATAATTATTATTTAATTGTGATGCAAAGACGGATTCTTGATTGTAGTTACAGTTTCGATTACCTAAAATCTATTATTCTGTCCGGCATAGCAGACAAGGCTGTTTTAAAAGGTCATTTAATAAAATGCCTGACACGCTATCCTGTAAAGGGAAACATTTTAATACTACTAGATAAAGAAAATTACGATGCAGCAAGTACAAATTTACGTACTTGCCATAGGTTAAAATTATAATATAACCTTTTAGACTACAGGAAAGAGATGTCTGTTTGTGGGGTATCCTAAGACCTTTAAATTTCTGTCCAAAGTGACCGTTATAGCAGACGTTTGCTCTTTCTGTTTAAAGGCAATTGACTTTTACGAATCACCGATTATGAATCGAACCACCCACCTATTTCCTTCTTTGTGGCAATATCGTACTTACTTAGAACCTGAATGAGTAAATACCTGTCGTGAGTCAGCCCGAATTAATTAACAAATGTAAAGATTGTCCAAGGTTAGTGTTACTACACCAGAAATTTTAAACAAAAATGTCAATTGACTTTTGTATTCAATAGGTGGAACTGTTTAGTTAGGCGAATCATAGGTTATTGCACTTAAACTTTGAAACAATTTATCAGGTATTTACGTGTAATCTTCGTTTTAAAAAAATTGTGTAAACAATGAGTGTAATTATAATTATTAATAATGCAACCAGAGTCTGTTTTAACGTTTCTAGATCAAATCATTTCGCTTGAGGCTTCAAGACACCTTCTTTGCTCTGAAAGTGAAACTTGAACTTGAACTTGACTGACACGTGTCGTCTATTTACAAGTTATTTGTTTTTAACAATAAAATTTGGGTGACTATACGTGCTGGCAAAATTTATGCATTTGATAGTTGATGATTCACTCAAGTAATCATATCCTTGGACTTGGAGTTAATTTATATTGGAAATTTGCTAAACAGGTTGTTTGACGAAAGAGTTAATGAAATATCATTGACGTGAGTCACTTTATCTTTTATTGTAAATAAATCACTTTTCACTTGTACTAAATAATTTTTTGGTATTGAGAAATACGAAAAAATCATTAGATAACAAGTGGTTACATGCAGAAAAATCGTTTATTATGTCACTGCTAAAAAAGACGAATTTGTGGTTTAATGCTTGGCGCATTACTTTCTCTACGTTTTCTAACGATTTGCTGTTATTCATTAATTACACCAAGTAAACAGTTTATCTTGTTTAAATAGTGTTTCAAAACCGGCAAATTCATGTTTCATAGATAAAAGTGTAACAAAGGTATTTCATCACGATGACAAATCTTCGAACCCTTTGAGAGTTTCGCCTAATTTTTCGAGTACTATAACGAAAATGAATCACTGTATACATATGTTATGTCAAAAATAGTATTGATAAAAAGTTATATTTTCTAGACTTTTATTCATATAAATTCAGGATGTTTCAGAGAAAAATTTCAAGAAAGATAAAATACCAGGAATATGGAAAAATGTTTAAAAGCAAATTATCTAAAAGTCTAATAGTGTTTTTAAAAAGGTATATCTCGGTAACTAAGAAACTTTTATTAGAATTATTAGAATTTTTTTTCACTATTAGTTATTATTTGGCATAACTTATCATACCCTAAAATTATGCGTATACGTTAAGATTCACTCTGTATCTGTCAAAAAATTTTGAGCTTAGATTTCAGCGTTTTCTTGCCATACTCCACGTGACTATATCTCTATCTTTGTTAAACAACAGCAATTCCTGTGTTTACTTTCCTTCTCTAAGTCTAATCATTGAGTATAGTAGAGTAGTAGGATATGAAAAATAAAAAATATCGGTTGTTGTGCAAAGAGGGGCTACAAAAAAGCTCGAAACGTTGCTTAAAAATCGCTCATATCATCTTCCAAATAAGTCTGGCGACTGCCAAGAAGAGAACCGCAATAATTTCTTCAGTAAGAATAAAGAAATTTAAATACAGTGGATATGTCTTGCAACTTACCATTCTGTCTATCTTCAATGGATAATTTTTCCTGTGGCAGCGAATAATCTTTCAAGCAATGCTGATACCTCAAGTCTTGCTCCCTAGCATGCCTCTCTAAAAGAAAAAATTCTATCTGAGGCTTCTTCCAAGGCATTAGCTAAACTAACTATCTCGTTACAGTAGCTAATTCTTTGTTCTTCTCCATATAACCAAATCTAGTTCATCTCGTAAAGTATCAACACTGCTATATGTTCATGAAGATTCGTTTTGCCAAGTGCACACTCTTGTTTCAAACACTCAATTTGTTGTTGTAATTGACTTTCAACAGCTGCTGCTTCTTTCAGTTGAGTTGTAAGACGTACATTTTGGGCGTTTAGTTCTGCGACGAAATTGCTTTTCGTTCTTCCCATTGTTTCAGTACAGATTCTTTCGTTGCTAGTTTACGTTTTAGGAGATGAGGGTTTTGCTCAACAGCCTGACAAAATCAAACTTTCAGTTTCGCTAGCATGAAAATTCTTCAGTGATTTAAATAAATAAAAGTTGAGTTGATTGTAAAATGTAGTTTGCAAATTGTACTGTAACTATAGGCCTCTGCAGCTTGTAGAAATCGTATCTGCCTTTAAGAAAGTGAGGTTATGTTTCATTTTCATGAAAATTTTCATTCTTCATTTCCGTATTCTTGAGTGAGCACACTGAATATGTAAAACACATCGGTCACAGTCACAGTAGTCACAATAGAGAGCACAGAATGCATAAAGGGCCCACACAATATTTTTATTAGAAATTGGAATTATCTTATGAATGAATGTAAACCGAATCAACAAATTTTGCTATTTTTGAATGAAACTGAAGTCTAAAGTGATTGGTTTCACCATGGTTACGCACATTATTATAATGATGGCCGACCTCAAACGGGCCAATCACACCGTTGCATAAAATTTTCGAATGATGCCAAAAATTAAGTTGATTGGTTTTTTACAAAAACATAATGGCCGACTTTAAACGGCCCAATCACAATGCTTACTACTTTTACAATAATTTTCAATGTTAAGTCATATTGTTTGTTTTTAGAAAGTGCGATTTTGGCTAGCAAATATTTCGAAAACTATTTGAAATACAAAACAAACTTGTAAAGACCAAAAATACTGATAAAGTTCTTGATGAATAAGTTTATTAACACCAAAATTTTACAATAATTTAAACAAAATAAAATATAATTAAGAAAATTATGCATTATCAATCTTTTTAAAACAAAACAAATGACCATTAAAATAGCCTCAGGAAAAAAACCGGCTTATGGAATTAAAAATTAAACTCTAAATTAAGTTAAATAATTATACAAAATAAAAAGTTTATTTACTCAAACGACAGATTAATCACGAACTCGATTACAATTAAATAATTAAATTAAAAAAAAGTCAATTTATGTACAGAAATGAACAACAAAAATTCGAAACATTTGAAAACTTTTTTAACGTAGTCGTATTGCCCAATAATTTTTGTTCAGATTTTGTACATTTTACTAAAAACTCGCTTTAAGCATTGTTTCAATTAAATAAATATGTTACAAAAGACAATTAAAAATTTAGATACTCTAAAAACTAGTTTACTATAAAAAAAATGAACAGAAAAAAATGCAAAAAGCTGTATAACTAATTTTGGTGTGATTGTTCCAGCTGTATTTATCTCAGTATGGTTACTTGGGCGGTAGCACGCGAAGTCTTAACTCGAGTGCCCTAACAGACGAGCGAGTTTTGCGAAAAGCCGTCGAGGAGTTCCAGAGTTTTGCCGGACTTGATGTCACAGGTAAATATCATCAAATCACGTTAAATATGTCAGAGCAAGTAATAACATGGGTAATTATAGATGCACTTCCTTTGTGTAATTATCGCTTTAACAATTTCATAATTTTTGTATGTGGGTTCAACAACTAAGGTCATGCTGATCATGATGGTACTTGTCCCAATTACCAAACATTTGATTTTTTTTGCAGGAGAGTTGGACGATCGAACTCTCAAAGAAATGCAACTTCCCCGATGTGGAGTCAAAGACAAAGTCGGAACTGGAGACAACCGTGCCAAGCGTTACGCTCTACAGGGTGAGTCATTTGATTCGCACATCGTTTATTTTTCAATTTGCGAAATTGTTGCAACAATCAGGATAAATTTCTCGTTCACTGGTAGGAGATTTGGTCCATTGCGTAGCACACAAGAGCCATTCAAAGCCTCTAAAACGTTGTTCGTTCATTAATTTCAACTCAGTTAATGTCATAAACGCGATAAATCTCGCCTTCGCACCGGAAATTCCTCATAAAAACAATTTCACACAATATGACTAATTTCAGGTAGCAGATGGAAGGTCAAAAATCTAAATTACAAGATCTCAAAGTACCCCAAAAATCTCAACACGAAAGAAGTGGACAAAGAAATCCACAGGGCGTTCTCAGTCTGGTCTCAGTTCACCGACTTGACCTTTACTCCGTCCAAAGGTGGGGTCCACATTGAAATCAGATTTGAATCTGGAGAACATGGAGATGGGGACCCTTTTGATGGTCCTGGTGGTACTCTCGCTCACGCTTACTTCCCGGTACGTCCCATTTTGACCCATTTGTGACTTTTATTAATAGTTTTGGTTAGGTGTTTGGAGGCGATGCTCACTTCGACGCTGCGGAAAAGTGGACCATTGGCAGCTACCGCGGCACCAACCTCTTCCAAGTAGCCGCCCACGAATTTGGACATTCACTCGGTTTGAGTCACTCTGATGTGCGGGAGGCCCTCATGGCACCGTTTTATCGGGGTTATGAGCCTCTTTTCGAGCTCCACGAAGACGACATTCAAGGAATCCAAGCTTTATACGGGAAGAAGACACGGAAAACTAACGGAGGTGGTGGTGGTGGTTTTGACGATTCGGACTTTCAAGGAAGCAATACTCCTAGTCATAAAGTTCCAGCACCGGCTCCAACTCCAGTCGATACAAACTTGTGCAAAAATCCGAAAATTGATACAATTTTCAATTCCGCTGAAGGCTACACTTACATCTTTAAAGGAGACAAGTACTGGAAGTTGACGGAAGAGAGTGTGGCTCCGGGTTACCCTAAATTAATCTCTAATGGTTGGCCCGGACTTCCCGGAAACATCGATGCGGCTTTCACTTACAAAAACGGCAAAACTTACTTTTTCAAAGGTTCGAAGTACTGGAGATACAAGGGTCGTAAAGTGGACGGAGACTATCCGAAGGAGATTTCGGAAGGTTTTACCGGAATTCCGGATGATTTGGATGCCGCGATGGTGTGGAGTGGCAATGGCAAGATCTACTTTTTTAAGGGTGCAAAATTCTGGAGGTTTGACCCGTCGCAAAGGCCTCCAGTCAAGTCAACGTATCCTAAACCGATCTCTAATTGGGAAGGAGTTCCTAATAATTTAGATGCTGCCTTTAAGTGGACCAATGGTTACACTTACTTCTACAAAGGCGATGCCTATTATCGATTCAACGATAGGGCATTCGCTGTTGATAAGGCTAATCCGGCCTTTCCTAGGGCGATAGCGTATTGGTGGTTAGGGTGCAGTAGTGCACCACAAGGAACCATCGGAACGAGTGAGTCCAGAGGGGGGCTCCTTGATGAAGAGAGCAATCAGGATTATGCAGGAAGTGATACTTTAGACACAGGTAGGCAACAAACTTAACAAAGTTTGGTCTAACTCTTACTAATTGTATAAATATAGACTGTTAAAAATTGATTAATGGATAGCTCTCTTCATCAAGTATGTAAATACATTTTTATTGCTTTTTCGCACGACTTTGGTACCACCATTGCTTGACTAATCCTAATGTAAAGCACTAATTGTGTAATTTTCACCTCATAACTCACAGCTTGTTGCACGAATTGTTGTACTGTGTAAGTGGCACGCAGAAGCATGAGTTTTTGATCCAGTATTATATGAATATACCTTTCTTTTTTAAATTTATTTGTGACTTATTTTGGGTATATTCATGTAAATGCACTTTTGAGTTTGCAGAAGTAATTAGTTGGTTATTTTATTAGTTTTTCAATTAATTAATGGGCTCGGCTACATTGCAGAAAACTACCGCCGTCCTGCCAGCCACTGAAGGGCAGCCGAAAATCATTTATAAGTATGTGTTGTCCCTCATTTTATCATAGGTAGAGTTTGCTTGTCACTTCACTCTGTAAATTGTTGCTGTAGCTTCTTTTTGTAAAAAAATTCGAAGCTACATTTTTGTTAAATGTGTAAATGTTTAGTGATTGTGACTGAAATACAACACAAAAATTGCCAATTTTTGAGTTGGGGTAGTAGTTCTGGTTTTGTAACATTTCATTTGTTTTTAAAGGTGAACATCATGAACAAACTCCATTACCTGATGGGGACGTGTCGGATCCTCAGTTTTACCAACGAGAAGGCGGAAATGGGAGTGGTGTTGCCAAACCATCCGTAATACCCTTAGTTTTGATGTTAGTGTACGTTCTCCTTCGGCAAAATGTAGGATAATTGAGAATATTTCGTTTTATAAACGAGACAGCTCAGACTGAGAACTTTAACTAATTTACTGCGTTTGTGTGGTGATAACATATCGGTGAGCAACTGTGCATCTATACATTTCATTCATAAGCGCCGAAACTGTAAGGTCCTTGGGACTTTCGCCCCCCTACCACATCTTACAAGTCATAACTTTTACTTTAGTATATTTGCAGTCGTACCAGTATGGTTTATTTAAAAAAGATACAAGGTCATCACAAAGTTAAAAATCGATTTATGTTAGAATTATTTCAAACTCTCATTAAGTAAAAATGTATTTATTTAATGTTTAATTTAATCCAATTTGGACAGAAAATGTGTATTTGCAATCAACACCCAACTAAAAGATTTTTTAAGGTAACCAAAAATTTAAAAAGACGTTTTACCTAAATAATTAGGTTGACTCATATTCATAAAGATGCAAAACTTAAAAAAACCAGATGATGTATTTTAAAATTGTTGATAGTATAATTATAAATGCAAAGTTTTAAATGGTTCAATAAAGGCGTTTATTGTTTGTTATTCTTTCACAAATAAGAAAATGATTTAACTTCAACGTTTCTTGATATTGTCTCGTTGTCCCCTAGCGATTTTCAAAATCCGGCGCTTATGATTTCATTTATAATTTATTGAAGTCAATGGATCATATTTTTATAATGCTCGTTTTACCCTAACATAGCGTTAATATTGTGCAATTGTGATTTGTTGTTGTTTCAAAAGTCACTGGTTGCAAATGTTGTAAATGTTCTTTTATTTTTTAAGTAATAAAATATTTCAAAATAGACATTGAATTTTATTTCAAATTTGATGGAAAAAGAGTGAGCTCTGCATGTACATACGAGTATGTCACTTAATTTGGATTCTGGAGATTTGATTTTTGAAAATATTCAGGGTGATTCAAAAGTCTCGGACCATCTCTTAGGTGGTGATAAAGGACATCCGACTGAGTTAAAAGTTTCCATGACAAAAAGTTGTTTGAGTTTTTTTTCCACGAGATATAACTAAAAAATTTTGACTGTTCCGCTTATGTAATCTTGAAATTAGTTACCGGAAACGACAGATCTTGTAAGACTGAACAGATACCTGTTGAAAAAAATCTCCAATTTGTGTCTTATGGTGTAAAAACATTTAACAAACTAGCAAATTCAACAATAAACTAAATCTAACAACATTGGAAACAAAAAGACTAAGATGCCTACATAATAATAATATGAAAATTGACCGTTTTGCTTTTCTCAAAAAAAAAATTAAAATTTGAATTCATTTTTATGCTTATCTGAAGGTCTTCTTTCTATTCGAGAGTTGGTCCGACATTTTTTAATCACCTTGTATTTGCGTAAGTTGGTAATAGTTGCCGTTCAATAGGAGTGAAGTTAAGGATTTTGCGGATACATATTGGTTATTTATTATAAATGCTTTCTTTTTTAAAGTTCGAACGAACACAAGTCTTAAATTTTCTTCCTCTGCTGTGGTGAGTAATTTATGTAAGTAGATATAAAATTTGAATTACATACTAATCTAAAAATGTTCGGGGAAAAAATTAAGTTCACAAATTTTAGGAAGAGTTTTCCTTACACAGTTGCGTGCAATATATTTTGGTCATCATCTCATTTTTTGTTATTCTTTGCTAAGTTGTAACTTTTTAATGAGTAAAGACAGAAAAAAATATTTAAACTTGAAAAATCAGTCACAAAGAGTAAAAACAGCTTTTTGTGACACTGACGACCAAAATAAACTTGCACGCGACTGTATCTTCAAAAGAAACAAGTGTTAGAATTTGTTGAAAAAGAGTGTGGTTCCGGGTTACACCAAATTAATCTTCAGAGTTGGCCCGAACTTGCTCGAACCTACTTGATGTAGGTTTAGCTTATAAAAAAGACAAAACGTACTTTTTTAAATCCTCGAAGTACTGTAGATCTAAGGATCGTCAAACGGACGCGAACCATATGAAAGGAATTTTGGAAAGTTTTCCAGGAATTCCGCATGATTTAGATGTAATGGCAAGATCTACTTCTTCAAGGGTGTGAAACTTTGGTAGTTTTATCCGTTGTAATGTGTCTAGAGCGATAACATATAGTAGAAGTTAAAAACAGCCTGTATAATCTAGAAATCTGCTTTTTGAAAATCTCATTTGCTTACGTTTGTGATTTTTAGCGATCAAGGTTATCGAAGGTGATCGTTGTTAAATGTTTCTCCAATATTGGTTACTGCTTATAAATATTCCTATTTGGAGTTTGAAAACAAATAAGAGTATTACAATAATTAAGTTGTTTTGAATATTATAATTTAACAATGCGTTACGTAATCATTATAGTTTTCATTAGCAATTTTGTAAATCTCATCGGAACAGAATCGTCTATTGTGGTGAGTTTTTTAAAATTGTAGATAAAACTCCAAACTTCTTGGACAAAACACGTTTCATGACAATAAAATTAGGTTTTGAAAATAAAGACAAATTATTTTAGGACAATTATTTGTGTCAAAATCCAAGAATTGATACGATTTTCAATTCCGCTGAAGGCTCAACTTACATTTTCAAAGGAGACATGTACTGGAAGTTGACGAAAAAGAGTGTGGCTCTGGGTTACCCTAAATTAATCTCTAATGGTTGGCCCGGACTTCCCGGAAACATCGATGCGGCTTTCACTTACAAAAACGGCAAAACTTACTTCTTCAAAGGCTCGAAGTATTGGAAATACAGGGGTCATAAAGTGAACGGACACTATCCGAAGGAGATTTCGGAAGGTTTTACCGGAATTCCGGATGATTTGGATGCCGCGATGGTGTGGAGTGGCAATGGCAAGATCTATTTTTTCAAGGATGCGAAATTCTGGAAGTTTAATCCGTCGCAAAGGCCTTCAGTTGATTCAACATATCCTAAACCAATCTCTAATTGGAAAGGAGTTCCTAATAATTTAGATGCTGCTCTTAAGTGGACCAATGGTTACACTTACTTCTTCAAAGACGATACTTATTATCGATTCAACGATACGGCATTCGCTGTTGATAAGGACAATCCGGCTTTTCCTAGGGGGATAGCATATTGGTGGTTAGGCTGCAGTTATGCACCACAAGGAACCATCGAAGCGAGTGAGTCAAAACTGTCAAAAGGGTGCGTCCTGTATGAAGAGAGAGATCCGGATGATGAAAAAAGTGATACTTTAGGCACATGTAGGTGCTAGGCAACAAATCTAACAAAGTTTGGGCTGACTTACTAACTGTACACATAAAATGTTAAAATTTGAGTAATGGAGACGTCAATTACAGTTGTCAAGACCAAAAAGTTACTTTTAATAAGTCAGTAAATGTTATTTCAAGCAATACAGTATGTTTAAAAGTAAACGTTGGGTGTTATTTCATCTTTGATTAAAAAAATGGCGTGAGATTATTAGGAAATCTAGAAATCTGCACTTTAGAAATCCCATTTACGTACAATAGTTTCATAAAAAACGAGACAAGCTATTTTACATCATGTAACATTGTTATCGTATGACAAAAATTGCCAACTAATTCAAAGATTTGCAATACGAAAGAACTGCAGGAATTGGCCTTACAACATGGAGTAGGCAAAAGTACGATTGAAAAAATTAAGTTTAAATGGCAAAATTGGCAAAATAAACGAGAGAGATTGATGTAGCCTACCATTTTATTGACATATTTTTTTAACCTCGCTATTTAAATTCCGTAACAATCTATGAAAAACATTGATACAGGGACGTTTACCTTAATGTCATTGCACTGTTATTTATTAAACCAATTGTACGTTTGTGATCTTTAGCGTTCAAAATATTCGAAGATGATTGTACTTAATGATTTCTTTACTATTGGTTATTTATTGCCCTTTACTGGTTTAAATATTAAAATACATTTTTAAACAGAGTTAGTAATATTAAAGTCAACTCCACAAATCGATAAATTTTTATTTAGTCAAGTTGGGACATGTTTCGGTACCCTTGCGCCATCATCAGTCTTATATTAACAAAACAAAAAGACGCCTTAAGTAATAAATTATCTTAATACAATATGATTTACCGTTGAAAATTGTTACACTTTAAAATAAAAAATTCACAAGATTAAAAAATTGAAATGTTCACTGTTAAAAATTTTTCCTGATTATAACCAATGGAAAAATATACAGAAGGAATAGGATTTAAACATTATTCCTCTGTAAAAAGCAAAAGGAGGAGGTCAGTGAAGCTGAAGCCTCGCCCGTGAAAAATTTTGGAGAAAGATAATAACATAACAATATTATCATTCTCCAAAATTTTTAATCCAAAATATAATCTTTGAAGAGCTTTATCTCGTGAAAGAAGACTCAAACAATTTTTTGTTATGGGTACTTTTAACTCAGTTGGATGTCCTTTATCACCATCTATAAGAGATGGTCCGACACTTTTGAATCACCCTGTATGTACTTTTTTCTTACTACTTCCCAACTGACACCTTTTGAGTTATTTTTCTCTCTCACTCCAAAATCATTTTTTAAAATTTTATCATAAACTTGTTTATTACTTTTTTAACTACATACAAAGCTTTGATGTTTTGTTGTTTATATTATTTTCATTTTACATATTATTTATTTGTATATTTTAATTGAAAAAGAGTTTAAATTATCATGTTTTGTATTTTTTTATAATAAAAGTTTTATAAGTTATCTAAGCATGAGAAGGTCATATGTTAACCATAATTGATTAAAAGTTTTCTATAAATACTAAGAGGAAGTTATTGGAATTCATCACCACGTTTGATGAAATATGAAACGTTATTTAATAAATTTTATTTTCCTTATTTTATGTGTACATTTTTCTCATGAAAAACCTTTGGACGTAAAGGTAGAGTATGTCAAGTAAAAAATCATTTAAAAAAAATTGTATCGAGTAATTTCAGCAACAACTTTTCGAATATGGCTTTATGTCCTCTTTGGAAGAAGACCCAGAAGTTTTAAAAACGGCATTAGAAAAGTTTCAAAAAGTATATAGCTTGCGACTAACAGGTAAAAGTAGAAGAATATGTAACATGGGGCAAATAGGTTTGTTATTTCAGGTAACTTAACTGAAGAGACAATAAAGAAAATGTCATCTCCTCGTTGTGGCAAAGCTCCTAAGCTCCGAACAAAATATCTAAGTATGCATATATTTTATATTACCTAAATAAAATAACACGTATTTGTTAGCTTATAAATGGTCGAAATCTCACATAACGTATAAAATAAAAAACTGGACGGCTCCTTTTACAGAATCTCTACTTAGAGATACATTTGAGAATTATATTACACAGTGGACAGATAATATTAACCTTAAAATTACCGAATCAACTTCTAATAAAGCTGACATTGAAATCTATTTTTCAAAACAGGATGGAATGAAAAAAACGCTTGGTTATGCCTATTTTCCGGTATTTGCCAGAAAAATGCGTCTTATACAGAGTGCGCCTGAACTCACGCCCCAGAAAAAATTCCATGTAAGGTAAGATACCAGGAACATGAAAAAAATCTTAAACAAATTCTATTTATAAAAATTTAGAAGTTATGAGAGTTTAAATTCTGCACTTTGACTTGAAAAAAAACCATATACAAGATCATCAGTATCATTAAATAAACATAATATAACAAATATAAATAACATAATGACAAAATTTTTTGTCAGATAGAATTTTTTAAATATTTTTTGTATTTTCTTGGTATCTTATCTTACTTGAAATTTTCCTCTGGGGCGCAAATTTTGACACACCCTATATTTAGATGACAAACCGATTATTATAGGAAGTTGGTGACATATTTTTTGATCAAGATGAACAATGGACTGAGTTTTGGGAAGACAGTGATAGAATTTATTTTGGTTGGGTTGCAGCTCACGAATTGGGTCATGCTTTGGGACTGCCCCATGTGAATTCTGAAAGTTCTATCATGAATCCTTATTATACAAATACTGTGACGAATCCATCAATATCTGACCTTAACAAAATTAAATCATTGTATGGGGAAGCAAAAGTAAAGAATAGCGGTTTATGTGAACAAAAAACCGTAGATGCGTTATTAAAAACCGAGAACATTATGCTGTATCGAAATACTGGATAATTTCTAATAATACTGCTCAAAATGGACCATTTCCTCTTAAACTAGACTATGAAGAGTTACCTGATAAAGTAGATGCTGCTTTTTCGGTAAAAAATGTTGTATATTTCTTCAAAAACAACAAGTTTTTTAAATTCATAAGAGGAAAAAAAGATTTTGTGAAGAAACTCATTTCAGTTGGTTTTGAAAAGTTACCAAATAATATCGACGCCGCTTTTTTTGATCCAAGTGCTAATTACATTTATTTTTTTAAAGGTTTAGTAATTTTCAAAATTTCATTTTATTTTCACGTGTGTTTTAGGGTCAAAGTATTATATTTTTGATATTTACGAAAAAATAGGAAAACGACTTATTGCAAAAAATAAGATTTCCAACGACTGGCCAGTTCCTGACAACATTGAAGCTGCAACTTTATGGGATAATTCAAGAGTTTTATTTATTAAAAATTTTATGTGTTATACTGTAGATTTGACTACAAAAGAACTTTTGAGTGAGCAAAGTTGTTCCAATCTTTATAAATGCTGATTCAATAAATAATGAATAATAAATAAATAATGATTTTTTAAGGTTTGACTATATTTTTTTCTATAAAGTGTACGTAGCTAACATAATACTTTTTGAACCTTATTACACAAACAATTATTATTTTTGATTTAATTTTAGCTACTACAAAACTTAAAATTTCTACTGAATGTATTTATTTAAATAAAAATAATTGTTTTTGGATTAATTTATTGAAATGTTGAAAATATATTTGATAATAGCTATCAGTCGTTAAACATTTTGGGATAAAAAATTATCAGAATAACATTACTTATCTGTAATGGTTTTGAAAAGTCATATGTTAAGAATAATTATTTCATTATTTAAAGTTTATTCAGTTTTAAGCGGAAATATAAGCCAACACATCTTGCAAAATATGTGGCAGAAATTAATACGACTTGTAGTTTTTCTTTTTACTTTAATGCATTTCTCCCATGAGAAAAATTTTGATGTAAAGGTATTCACGTCGAAAGACATCAAAATGTGTCAAATTCCATTGTTTTAATTTAAGCATTATCTCTACGAAAATGGTTATTTGAAATCTTCTGTTGTTGACCCAAAAGTTTTAAAATCTGCAATAGAAAAATTCCAGGAAAATTACTGCTTAACCGTAACTGGTAAAAAATACTTATTTCTTATTCTTAAAAACGTTTGTATAATTCCAGGGAACATAACTGAAGAGTTGATAAAGAAACTATCGTCTTCTCGTTGTGGCCTACCTTCAAACCTTCGCATAACTTATGATAATTATCGTATGAAAGTACTTTTGAGTGATTCAAATTTTTCATAAATTTATTTTTCAGAAGGTATGTGGTCACACACTCACATAACGTACAAAATCAAAAACTGGACAGTTCCTTTTACAGAATCGGTAATTAGAGACACATTTGAGAAATATATTACAGAATGGACAGATAAAATTAACCTTAAAATTACCGAATCGAAGTCCAACAAAGCTGACATTGAAATTTATTTTACAAAACAGGATGGACATCTAAAAAACCTTGGTTATGCTTACTTTCCGGTATTATTACCTTGAATACGTCTAATACCAAAATATAAAACGGCAAAGTGATTATTACAGACCGATGGTGACATATTTTTTGATCAAGATGAAGAATGGATCGACTTTAGGGAATACAGTCATCGAATTAATTTTGGTTGGGTTGTAGGTCACGAATTGGGTCATGCTTTGGGTTTGACTCATGATAATGATTCCTGCGAAAGCATCATGAGCACAATTTATGACAGTGACATTGTCAGACCATCAAGCGAAGACCTTGACAAATTGAAATACCTATATGGCGCGGCAGAATTAAATACTAGTCTTCTCTGTCAACCAAAACCAATAGATGCAGTTTTGAAAACTAAGGACATTATTCTTATTAAAGGAAAGAAGTACTGGACAGTTTGCAACAACACTGTTCAAGCTGGACCATTTTCTCTAGAACTAGAATATGCAGAATTACCTGATCAAATTGATGCTGCTTTTTCGGTGAAGAATGCTGTTTATTTCTTCAAAAATAATGTCTTTTTTAAATTTATTAAAAGAAAAAACAATTTTGTGAAAAAACTCATTTCGGTTGGTTTTGAAAAAGTACCAGATAATATTGATGCTGCATTTTTTGACTCAAATGACAACTATATTTATTTTTTTAAAGGTTAGTTAGTTATTTCAAGATAAAAAATTATTTATAAGTGTTTTTTAGGGTCAAAGTATTATATCTTTGATGTTTACAAAGAAATAGGTAAACGACTCATAACAAAAAACAAAGAGATTTCAAACGATTGGCCAATCCCTGACAATATTGAAGCTGCGACTTTATTGGATAATTCAAAAGTATTATTTATTAAAAATTTTACTTGCTATACTGTAGATTTAGCAACAAAAGAGCTCGCAAGTAAGCAAAGCTGTGCCCATTTTTATAAATGTTGATAAAACACAAAAGACAAAAAATTACTATGTTTTTGGATGGATAAAATACAACGAGTACAGTTAGATTTTATTTTTAATTCCCCATTTCCCCTACGTGAATCTAAAATTAAAAAAACAATTTTTCGGTAACAAAATTAATTCAAAATTAATTTTATTCTTCTAAGAGATTAAGACCAGTGCCTTCAAACCTCTTGTGCATCCAATACCGAAATTGTGCAATAAGCTCTGGTGACATTGAATTTTTATAACCCCCAACTTTCCCAGCTCTGATAAACGGTGCTTTAACTTCGCTTCCTGATGATACAAGGATTTGATTTACACTTTCCTTATTTACAGCTGGATTTTTTTTCATAGAATCAAAAGAAACATGTTGTTGTAAGCGTACACTATCTTCCTTGGATAAAGTTTTGCCAAGCAATTTTGCAACTTTTTGCAAAACTCCAGGCAAGTCTTTTTTCATTTCTTCATATGTTAGAAACAGAATATTTGATTTGCTTCTGTGTTCCCAGAATGACAAAACATGTTTCCAGTATGGACCATAATTAACTAAAACAAACCAAAAATAATACAGTTTACAAAACAAACTTTAGTTTCACTTTTATCAAAAAGAAATAGTCTGCAAAACTCTTCAAAAGTGCCACTGAAGCCTTCATAATTGGCACATTGGTGGTAATAAGACACACACGTATCCATTGGATTTCTAGCAGTACAAATAATCTACAAAAATTTCTTTGGTTTTAAATTACAAATGACCGAATTTCATACTCTTGGTTTTTTTGAACCGTTCAAAATCTGTTCTGGCAAGAGAGGGAACGGTAAATGCGTCTTAATTGATCTTGGGTGTTTTTGATCTTTGGCGAATCCTACTGAATCAAGTTCGTAGGGTTCACCACCGAGAAGTGTTCCTCTGCTAGTATCAAACAATATGCTAAATCTGCAAGAATATGTTGTTTTGCAATTATAATTCACTTTTTACTTCTTACTCTAGCATTCTAGTTCGTTTGAAATCTTCTGCTTTCGCTCCTTCGTAATCCAAATCGTTTGCAATCAACCAGGAGATTTCAGAAATCCATGTTGTTCCAGTTTTAGGAAATCCACAAATCCACAAATCGGTATCAAAAACTTCATATTCTTTGATAACTTTTTCAAATTCGCGATAGCGTTCTGGCAACACAAAATCTTGTACAGTTATGTAGTTTGGTCTGAGATTACTTGTGAATGTCTTTTTCAACAGCTTGTTAAGTTCTTCTTCAGTGGGAACAGTTTTAACGTCCATTGTTGGAGGAATCTGTACACAACTGAAAATGATTTAATGTTATCTAAATGTATTTTAGTTTCCAAGCAAAAACGTAAAGAAGATAAAGTATTTTTTCTGCATTATCTACTTGACACAACTGCAATAAAATTATTATAAATACATATTCATTATGCACTTTTGATCATCTCAGTTTGTGTCACTTTCGAAATAAATCGTTGCTCCTTATTCTAATAGGAAAATTGCGCATTTTTATTATTTAATATTTCTTTATTTATATATTGAAATATAGAAAACATTATGAAATATAGATGCCTACGTTTTAGTTTTAAAATTTTATTATTTAACTATAAATTTTTTTATTATTATCTTGCACATTAGGTAAATATTTCAAAAACGAACTAAAGTAAATACGCTATTAAGCATTATAATTATCTAAAAATGGTAATCCCTAAACAAACTTAAGAAAACAACTAAATTTAATTTTATTTAAATAACAGACAATACTTACCTCAGATTCTACGGTCAATATTTGTGGAAACAATATGAAATTTCAAGCAAATGTATGTATAGATTCAGTATTATAACTTTAATGTATGTGAATATTTCCTACCGATATTTTCATTATTTATAGCTATTATTATCTTGCCTACAAAAGTTTAAAAAATATTTTTTGTCTAATTTATTTATTGACTTGTCATGTTTGTTTGAGAATTTATGTTTAATAATTATTTGTGAAATACTACTTTTGTTTTACAGTAAATTAGAACAAAAATTAGAATTAAAAACAACGTTTTAAAGTAAAATGAAAAATTTAAATTTATCATGAACGGTAAATAAGCGATTAGCACAATTCCTAAACAATAAAGGACGGTTATATTTTCTAAGTAAACAGTATAAACTGTAAATGGGTAAGTACTTATACACTTATTTATAATTCAAAAGTCAAGAATTTTACGTAGAATTTTAATAAATAAAGAACTATTAATGTTGTTATACCCAGATTTGTTTTTAACATTTTAGACAAAAAATTGGTCTTAACACTAACAAAGTGATTATGTTTTAGTACTCGTACAATTAAATATTACTGTTTTATAAATTAAATATAAATTTAATTGTGCACGCAATTATCAAAGTACTAAGTTACATGTCTATAAAATAGTAAATTGTTGTAAATTAATCTTTTTTATAAATAATGTTCTCATAAGATATTTTTTCATTTAGCAAAAATAAAAAAAACGTTTTAATTTCAAAAAACATTTACTGTAACAAAATTTAAAAAAATGTATAGAAAAACAACCAAACGTGTTTCTACATTTAAATAAAACAATCTGGAAAAATAAAAAATGTTAAAACTTCTGTTTATGCATATCTTGAATCTGAAGCCTTTTATATTTACGATCGCTGTAAATAAATATCTTTACTATTAACGATACAAAAAACGATAAAAATTAATTGATTAGTTTATGAATGATTTATGTTAGTTGTGTTTAGTGTGAATCTTATAATTTATAAATGTCTTATAAAACGTTTATTCTCACTCTGCTTTGAGAAAAAAACGCAACACAGAAAATAAATATTTTTTTTATTAGATACATTTCTGTTGGCGTGTTCTAATCTCTAGTCACATTTGGGTACAATCTTAGTAATGTGTCTTATGTCTTATCAAGATCTTAATGTCTATCAACCTCATTTTTAAACAAAATCCTAAATCTTATTTTACACAAAGTAATAAAGAATGACTGTTTGAGTTGGCAATTTTAATTTCTTTGTTATTAAAAAATTGACTCATTTACTGGTTAACCAAAGCCATACACGGTTGCAGTATTGCAAACAGCAAAAAAAGAAAATGTTTTTAACCCCCTTGCTTTTTTACTTGATTACCTTGTACAGGGTGTTTGCGGACTATGAACAAATATTTTAACCACTAAAATAATTTATTATGAGAAGACAATTTAAAGACCAAACAAATTCTGTATCCAATTTTTTTTTAGGTAGAAGTAAAAATAATCGCCATTGAATGTATACCGTGAAAGTTTTTATGCACAAAAAAAAGATAACTTTGTGTCAGTTATTTTCTAACCAATAATCAGTTGTTAACGCACTTTCTTCTGCACATCGATTTGAATTCAAATTATAAATCAAGTCATTACGACCGAATTGACTAGTGTACGGGCATGACTTCCAAGACCGATTTTCATTAAATGTTTGGGCATGGATCATTGAAGATCACCTAATTGGACCCCACATTTTGCCTCAACGTTTAAGTAGTGCGGTTTATCTGGATTTTTGGACAATGTGTTGGTTATCTGTTGGAAAACGTGCTTTTGGCAACATAGAGGGAAATGTAGTATTTACAAAATGGAGCTCCACCACATTATGCTAGAGTTGTCATCAATTAGTTGAATAATCATCTTTCCGAAAGATGTTCGCCAAGAGCACCAGATTTAAATCCGTGTGATATTTTTGTGAGGTCACATGAAACACTTAGTGTACGCAGTTCCAATTATTGCTCTCGAAGAGCTGATCGATCGTGTGATGCAAAAAACCGCAACAATTAGAAATCACGCGGGGATGTCTGTGAGAACACAAGTTTCCCGGGCCCGAAGGGTTCAAACATGCATTGCCAATAAAAGACAACATTTCGCGCAATTTTTATAACCGCTAGTATTGACCCATTTACATTGACAACGAATGTAGTGATAATTTTTTTGTCTTTACGCTGTTTACATTTCATATTTTTTTCTTATGAATGAATGTACACACAACCAAACTTATATGAAATCACCCTGTAATTTATATTATAAAGTCTTTTGCGTATTGTTTCCACTGAAACACTAACACTGGTAGCTTGCAAAAGTTGTCTTTGGAGCTCTGAATACAAAACAGTCGGGTTTCTTCTTTCAATTTGACATAAAAAACGGTTTTGCTGCTTGGACGTTACCCTTTGACGTCTTTGTGTTAAGGCATAGTAATACATAAACTAACTTTACAGGATATTAACATGAACTAAATTTTAGAAGTAAACTTAAATATCATGACTGAGTCCATATTTTTAATAACTTTTCCTAGTCTGATTAATATTTTTTATCACTAAACATCGTCTTTTCCTATACACCACGTCTTTTTTGTTGGAATATATTATTAATATGAGTTATAGGGTGATTCCATATAAGTTTGCTTGTGTGGAAAAGTAAAGTTGTTTCTCTTGACCAATTCTATTGGTGGTTAGAAAATTTACTTGCAATCCCCAAACATCCGGTATAATAAATTTGCTGAAACTTTTGAATGTTTTTTTAACAAAGAGTGTATAATAGTAGCACCGTTATAACATTTGATTTGCCTCACCATTATAAAATAGCCAATCACATATCGCGTGTTTCAAAAATGTGTGGCATAATTTTAACCACGAATACCCCTCTACAAATGAGAATAGAGAGCACAGAATTTATTGACTTAACTCAAAAAATAGAAAAATTACAGCTTTCCAAAAATCGGTATGGAAAATGATTTTTTGGAAATATTTTTGTTATCGTTTACCCGATTATTATGAAACTTTGCATGTCAAGGGACAAAAAGACACTCTTTGATATGGTGTAAACGGAAGTCTT
>NW_025401068.1:2072254-2074577 GCF_015345945.1 Tribolium madens | reverse complement strand
GACTTCCGTTTACACCATATCAAAGAGTATCTTTTTGTCCCTTGACATGCAAAGTTTCATAATAATCGGATAAACGATAACAAAAATATTTCCAAAAAATCATTTTCCATACCGATTTTTGGAAAGCTGTAATTTTTCTATTTTTTGAGCTAGGTGAGTAAATATTGTGCTCTCTATTCTCATTTGTAGAGGGGTATTCGTGGTTAAAATTATGCCACACATTTTTGAAACACCCGATATAATATGTATGTACAACAATAGCTATTAATGTAATAATAATTACACAATGTAGGTCTTGTAAGTCCTATGGTTAAGTAGGACGCGTAAAAAAAGCCTAATTATGTACAAATTGCATACAAGGCTTTATGTCCGAATGCGAAACTTAATAAAATTAATTTTAATTTTTGACAACTGTTTGGCATTTCTCAATACGAAACGTCAGATTATTTAAAAGATTTAAAGCAAGTTTAAACTTGCTTATATTACAGTTATTGCTGCTACATTTTATTCTTCGAATTAGACTCAACAAGGCTTAAGCCTTGTCATTATTGTAATAATAAGTAGTAGAGTGTATTTCGTAAATTTAAATAAATAAATACTTTTGACAGTATTGAAAGTAAAGTTACTTTATTATACTAGTACTATAAAGAGGTACTTTATGGCCGCAATATTATATCATAATGCAGACTTTATTATACGGTCGGACATAAACAAAATTAAAAAAAAATCGAAAATAACATGTATTCCGAATCTTCAAAAATCATGTAAAAATCACTGTCTCCAAAATTTATAATCAAATTTTTTATAAAACTGTCAACATAACTCTCAGAAAGTAAAAATCAAAAATTTATAATAATTTTCAATTTAAAACTGACCGCCGGAGACATATTTTACTGGTTGTTAAAAAAACCGAATGGATGGGGCAGATAAAAAGTAATTGTGGTTTTAGTATACACAAGGTGAGTCTTAACGTATACACATAAACATAGGAAATGAAAAGTTATGATCAATATTGAGTAAAAATGCAAAATAATTTAAATGCAACTTGTTTATTTACAAGGATACAAAAAATTCTCCTTTAAATTTCAACTTTTAGACTGTAAACATACTGTACCGGGTGGGGCATCTGTTACGCCCAAAAAGAAAATTCCCACTTAAAATTGTTGAATTTTTTTACACTTACTTGGGGTAAGGTACATTTTCTAATTTTTTGGTAATTTTTCATTCACAAACAAAGTAAAAAAAATAAAAGGTAATCTTCTTCCAAAAAATTTAATTCTAATTTTTATACTGACCTACGCAGAAATTTAGGTGACAATGGGGAACTGCAATTGGGGTAAAGTTTACAACAAAAAGACCCTTTTAAGCGGTCGGCTAAATGATTTTTTTGTTGGCAAATTATATTACTTTGTCATAAATCACGGGTCTGGTTTGTGTTTAAATAAAAAAAGCTATTATTTGGCTAATCAAGTTTGCAAATTGTGATATCACAGTTTGATGCGCTGACAGGTACAGATTCATTTAGTGTAAAAACTTTATAGGTAAATTAACAGAAAGTATTCATAAAACACACAAAACTGTTACGGACTCATTTATTATCCAAAGAAATTAGAAAAATTCTCAAATTATACCCTATCAATCATTAGTTAGGCATATGAAATATCGTCAGTTTTAATTAATTTGAAGTCGCGATTAATCAAGTGCGCGTAACCGATGCCCCACCCGGATTATTTAAACTCACTTTGTATAAAACACGTATTAAAAGAATATGATATTTGATAGGTATTTAAACTTGTACCATTTACCTATTTGTACTTACAACCTCACTTGGTTTTAAACATGAATCATAGTAATAATAAAATTGGTGGATGCGCCGGGATAGCAATTTTTCTAAATCAAATGTTTTATAGATAATTTTGTTTATTGTTTTGAGAGTTGCAATAAAATCTTTCTTATCAATAGTGACTTTATAGAATGTAGAAAGTAGTGTGTAAGAAAGAAATAGGTAGAAAATTGGTGGATGCGCCGGGATCCAAACCATTGAAAGTAGATTTGTAGTGTCGGTTTCTGGTCGTGTGGTGTCGCAATGTAGAGTTATAGCGGAGGTGTAGGTACAGTGTATAACTAAGTAAATGAATCGATTGGGGGCGGCGAGTAGGCAGGCCATGATGTGGTGTCGTCGTCGTCGTCGTCGTCGTCGTCGTCGTCGTGGTCGTCGTTGTTGTCGATCGATGTGTTATGTGGCGCGTGCGCATTTAGTCGCCGCCGCCACCGTGTCAGTGTCGAGCGAGAGACGGCCGGCACAGCTCGCGCCCGGGCGGGG
>NW_025401068.1:1985178-2071775 GCF_015345945.1 Tribolium madens | reverse complement strand
CGGAACGGACCTTGGGCCCCTCTGTCCGCCGCCCTGCCCCGCCAACAGTACTAAGTCTACTCAGTGCCTTTATTACTTGCAAGAATCGCACAAAGAGGAGGTGTGCGGCCCCGACTTGGGCCCCGAGCGCAGGCGTGACGTGCTGCACGGACTCCGGATGCGCCACTGCTGCGAGCACGCGGTCGACCAGGCCCTGCCCGAAGACGCCTTCAACGGCGGAAAGGCATGCCGAGACATGCTCGACACCCTCATCAAGGCGGACGATCTCGCCAGCCGCATCGCCTGCGGACACGCACAGGTCCTCACCAGATACGACTGCGGACAGACCTATTCCATCGCGCACCGCTGCCACCGATGCAAGGTACAAACCAACCATTCTATCTATTTTAAATAAAAAACTATAATAACAACAACAACAACAACAACAACGACGACGTCTTACGACTTTTCCATCCACATAGATTGCGCTGCTGCTGCGTAATATCGGCTTTACGCTCGCGCACCACTCTCATCTCATCATTCTGACCAACACGGACACACTCCTCTCTTATCACAACAATCACTAAAACCCTTACTTTTACCTCTATCACAGCGAATTTAATCTAATTCAACCAGTTTCCATTTTACGGTCATTTACTGACCAGATAATGTCGTCTCTCTTTCTTTAAACCCCAAAGCATTAACTGTTTAAATAATCTTCTCATCTATTTTTTTTTAAATAACTTGTATTAAGATAATAGTTAATAAAAAACTAAACAACACCAATGGTTTAATTAAAATGAAAATTTGGACTGCTTTATTAGAAACATTTTACACATTTTACTAGTATCTACTTTACTTCAGTTAAACGAGGTTTCAGCAAATATTTCAAATGAGTTGTTAAATATTCTTCAAAATCGTTTTAAAAAAATTGATATACTCGTAACAACCCTGATAATTTGATTCATTTTGTTTCAAGTAAAGATGATAAAAACTTGATATAATTTGTGTTTAAGTTCTAAGCATCTAAGTTTTCTTTCTAAATTGTACCCACTTGACATACAGGGCGCTCAAACAATGACACCTCAACTCAATATGGAGGAGGTAGAGTACAAATAGAATTATGTACAAATAATTAAAAAATTGTATTTAAAAAAATTGTTTGTGGTAACGTTGTCTAATAGCATTGCAATCGATTAATTCATCAATAGTTATTTTTGTTACAAGTATTGACACCTCTTATTAATTAAAAATTTTTTGCCATAATAGTAACTAAAATGACTTTTTTGTCCAGATAAACTGGTTTTGGGGGCTAAGTAAATAACCATTTCACGTACTATTTTAGTCTGGAAAAGACTCATTTTAGAGAGCGTATACAAAAAAATTAATTATTCTTAAAACCTTAGTAACAGTTCCCTCGAGAATATAAACATTGTTAACATGATGACAATAATATTGTAAAATTTGCAAACGGTAATATTGTTCTAAAAAAATAATAATAGTTGTTTATTGTAAGAGTGTATTAGGTAGCGTTTTATCCACGCAAGAATGTTTAACCGTGAGAACGTCAGTTCGAGCGGTTAATTTTCTTAAGTGGATAAAACGCGACTAACACACGACTGCAATATAACGTTTTATCCACAATCACAGGCCCAAATTATTCCAAACTTAATTAAAAATTAAACTGACATTTAAACGTCACGCCAAATGTGCTTTCGGTTAAACGTTGTAAGCTGTTACGCGGTGCGCTGGTTAAAGTTACTTTATTTCACTAGTGGATAAAGTGGTACTTTATACGCATCTAAAGTGTGGAATAAAGTCTCTTTATAGAGTGATTGTGGATAAAAAAAATTAAGTACTGTTAGATGCTGAAATTTGATGCAAAAACAAATGTGAAACGATTACTTAAAGTAAAATATGAAAATTTAAGAAAATAATCATGTGAATTGAAAAACTTAAAAAAATAAGTTTGCAACATTAGATTTTGTAAAATATGCCCCGAGCTTGTTTTTAAGACTTTAATTGTAATTTGGATATGCTTCTCAACTACGTATCACTGAGTTGGTGTGCCATTTTTTGAGCGCTTTCTATACTTCATTTTTTAAATAAACCCAGCTGAAGTAAGGACTGGTAACTAATTAACGGCTAAAACGATGATTGTTTGTCATTATATACTGTCAATTTTTTTAATATTGCAACAAACGTTTATTTTTTTTAATATTGGTAATAACTTATTTAGTTTAGAGTTGAGGCACATCCTCGGTAGCTACAAAAGCATTTAATTAAAATAAAGCAAACCTACGGGCGAGAAAGACAAACAGTTTGTCATGAGTTCTAAATTTTCTACTTTGCCGGAGCAGTACCATGACTATTCATCGAGTATATTCTTTTACATAATTTTGTCATTTATTCAGCAGAACTTGTATTTCTTGTTTGTGTTCCATTCCCAAATATTTTGTATAAGACACTGAAATGCATTACCACAATAAAATTCGTGTCTTAAACGTTCAAACACTTATTTAAAACATCGCAAAAATTTATCTTCATTATCATAAGTAGGTATAGTGGTGGCATATATTAATTTTCCTTTCTGTCACCGATATTCGGGTTGACGTGGATGACGAGCAGTCGCTAATATTAATTTAGCTCCATTAGAGTGTAATTAGGGAACGTCCTTAACGTTTAGCGTCTTCTTCCCTAAGCATCATATTAATTCGTTAATTTTCAATCCCTTCCTCTATAATGCATTAATATTTAAAAGATTATTTTTCAAGTCTTTAACTCTTTGCAACAGTAGAAAGCCTCTTCTAAACTTTAAATTAATCGTAGCAGTTTTGGGCGATGTTAAATGGGTAATGAGTATTTCTACTCGCTGAAAATCGTGGATTTATGAGAATATTATACGAGGATGTGCAACTTAAGAATGCAAAAAAGATAAGTTTTTTGCACTTTATACTCCATTTTTTTGCCTGAAATATTGCATTTGCACTTTACTAAAGTTTTAAATTTTATAAACAGTAAGACTTAATAATTTGCAACCTTATACTTTTTGCAAATTAAAATTATTGTATTCAGATTAATTATTATACGTACTGAAAACTACTACAGGGATTTGTACTATAAGTAGGGCAAGTTGAGTAATCCTATAAGACGGTTAATAATTTTTTGGTTTAACATGTTGCATAGAAGTAATAAGTAATTTGTGTTACAAAGAAAAATGTTTTCAAGTAGCTTGGAATTGTAAATAATAAAAATTACTCAAATTTTGGAATAAGATTGGTTTAACTTTTTAATAAATGAGTCTCATGAGTCGCATAGAAGGTTGCTAATAAATGTAATTTTCAAGTTTGGCTTGCTCTAAAAATACCAACTCTTCAAAACAACTTTTTTTAGTAAATTGTTTCACCTTTATAAAAATAGACCAATAATTGCTGTTTATTTTTACTACTGTTTTCTTTTATAGATAAATGGCAACAACACACGTGCGAGGGTTTCACCTTTTAGATACTTATAGTTACAAAATTATTTGACAAATTAAAATATAATAAATCAATAGATGTGTTTAGAAATCTTTCCAAAATTTGATTTTATAAATAATATTTTGAAAAATGTGAACTCCTGTTTCATTACAATCTCGATCATTCGTGATCGATCATGTGTGAGTTTATCTAAAACATACTGATGTATGTGTGTTGGTCTGACAAGCATTTGATAAAGGACGTCAAAAGCAAATTTACTCAAATCAAATCTTGTCAAGCCATACGGGATCACAAACAATTAGGTAATTTTTTTAATTTCTAGTTGCAATTAACAATTAAAAAAGTAAATATCTTTTAAAAACTAAACTATTAACATATTATACAGGATGTTCCGTTCTTATTGTTACAAATTGAAACAGGTGATAGAATATTCAATTTTAAGATAAAAGTTTCCTATGAACATGTATCGCAAAATATTAAATAAAGGAGTTACATCTCCTAAAAGGGGACATCTTTTAATAGATTTTTTCCAATATTTCAGCAAACAATGTAGATAAAATTACAAAATTTGGTACAACTGAAACCTTTATACACCCAAACGAATTCAAAGATAAATTTTACTCAGGGGCGTCCTAAACTGAGGGGGGGCACACAATTCTAAAATTCATAGTTTTTCACACAAATATGTCTCTTGCGTTTTTTCGATACAACTTACCATTTTTGAATAAAATCAGTTTACAATATGTGTTACGGACCATAAAGAGGATAAAAATTATAAATTAGATTCGTCTTACCGTTTAAGACGCCCGTGATTAAAAATTTTAACAACTGATCTTTGAATTCGTTCAGGTGTTTAAAGGTTATCAGCTGTACCAACTTTTGTAATTTTATCTATTCTGCAATAGTGGAAAAAGCCCATTAAAAACCGCATCTCTTTCAGAGGCTGTAGCTCGCTTACGTAACATTTTTTGATACATGTTTATAGGAAACTTTTATCTTAAAATTGAATATTCTTGACCTGTTTAAATTTGTAACAATAAAAACGAAACAGCCTGTATATACACTTTTTAAATATTTTTCTACAAAAATACATTTTTTCTACTTTGCGTTTGTTCTAAATTCAGTAGGAAATGCTTTTGCGTATCATACTAGACAAAAACGATACTCTAATAATGATGCTAAAAGATAGTTTAATGTTCCTTTTATAAATTCCGCGTATTTTTTTATAAATTTGGCGTGTTTTTAAAAGGAGTAAATTGCTTATTTGCCGTCAAGGCCCGTATTTCTACATAATAATAATATACCTAAATATAAAAATATAATAAAAATATATGTACAATTCAAAATATTCACATGAATAACAAAAAACAATTTTAGACCCTAATTTAATAGTTAACTTATGGTTTGTTTTGTATGGATTTTGTATGGATTTCAATTTTTTTCTGTGTGAATTATTTTGATAGTTTCTTCATTTTCTGCAAACACTTTTTTTAATATATGCAAGCCAAATTAATATTTAATTTGGTCATTATAAGAGATTTTTTAATGTTTCTACTTTCAGTTGATTTTTTTGGGAGACCAAATACAATGATGTATTTACCACATTTGAAATGACGACATTTAATGTAATTTTAACTTAAAAAACGCGTTGTGTTCGCTGCAAATAACAATTTCAAAAACGGTACACTTAGTCTTAAATCTAGATAATGCAGGATATAAACGTAAATCAGGACAAAACAATAAAAACCTAAACATGGCCTGGCTAAGTCAAGACGGTTGGTCATCTTAAATATAACACAAATAACTATTATATTTTTCTACGTGAAAATATATTTTTGTGAATATATTTTTTAGTCTGTAGATTTTTTTAAATTCGTTGTTACTGTTTTTTGTCTTTTTGAGTAAATTTTTTATTTAGCAGTACCTCCGCTGCCGGCAACGACCCCGGTATCAATTGCAGGCAAAGAATTTTTAGCTTTTGCTCCAAATTTCCCTTTTTTTAAACTTCACTAGTTATATCTTTACAGTTTAAAATAGTTATTTTTCTGAATTTAGATATTGCTTTTGCTACTATTACTAGTGTAAACATTCACAGAATGTATATTAAATTATTTTTGCTTCTACTGACCGCTGCAATCATCTCTTAAAATTTCTATCTATTAAACTTATCCTCTACGCACAATATTGCTCTAATTTTTCTCGCGTAAGATTGAGTAGGTATATGTATCTAGTTTATCAATGAAAAAAATTGTTTGGTGTTAAAAAAAACCTTTCAGGTAGCATGACGGTATTAGGTCAAAATATTTAGATAATAATCTGCATATTGAACTACAGTCACTTTAATTTCTTTATAAGAATGATGTTAAAACATTTAGACGTTCCTAGGGGGAAAATAAAAGGTTGATTTCAATTAGAAACCGAAATACTGATAATTGTTGATAACAATTTTTAATTGTTTATAAATTATTAATTAAAGTAAATGTTATTGTAATGATATGGAAATATCGTGTATATAATTTGCTAAAGGACTAATTCTCCATAAAAAGAAAACCTGTCTCTAGTTTCCCTTTTGATATTTTAATGTTATGTAGTTCACACATCGAAGCTACTACCGTCCACAGCGCCAATGCCTGATCAAAATAATAAGAACCTGAACCAACAATGCGCAGGCAATCGGCGCCTCTATTTTTGGGCACCGTTGCCGGCAGCGAAGACATTACATTATTTTATTTTCTGTTTTCACCGGTTTGTATATTATTTATTCACTTCAGTATCATTTTTAAATAGATTTTTTTAGTTTTTGTTGTATAGTTAGCATTTGCAATACTTTTGAGATCGCACAAATCGGGAGTGAAAAAATTCACGTATTTTCTTGTGAAAATTTAAATCGAATTAGCTTTATCTGTAAGTGGTGAGGCGGCGCTTGAGACCCATTTCCCGTCGAATTACATCTCCTTCTCCTGTAATAATGGGCAGTTTGAAGGGTGCGCATGGTATCTGAAAGGTATTTTGCTCATTTTCATTGCATAAATAACGCCACATAACCGAAGATGGGGGTGAGTAGACATACGGAGCTGACAACTGGCGATGACACTAACGCGCGTTGACAACATATAACTTTGCACCCTCTGCCACCCCCAGACTTCACCTCGTTAAAACGGAGGCGCAGTAACACGACCTAAAATTTTTAACGCACGGAAAACTATTCTTGCATCGATATTATTTTACATCACCAGGTGAGTCGATTCACGTGACGTCGTTTACACGTGTTCCCATCACGTGGTCAAAACAGAACGATTTTGTTACAAACAACTATTTTTAACGGGGGTGGTTAAAAGTTATGGAAAAGTGTTGGCGACAATTACTTTTGGAAAATATTCATTGTTTAACCTGTGCTAAACGAAAGACAATTGTGGAACACTAAATTCAGTTTCAAATGAAAATTTCCCTTCGCAACCGGTGTTGTAATTAGAGAATTGACATTTTCTCTGAAATGAATATACACAAAAGCTTTGTTGTTTCTAATTCACACTTTGGCCTCTCTTTGCACACCTGAAAGCTCTATTGTCTCGATGACTCGATTCCTATAAATTAAAATGAGCAGCTTAATTGCTGGGGATTTTTGATTTGATTACTGATTTAAGCTTTCAATAACGGAAACACGTTTCTACACACTATTACGAAACAATTTCCAACTATTAAAATAAAGATCATTTATTGTTTTTTTTTATTAGTGCCTTATTGGTTATGCGTAAGATTATTAAACGTAAAAAATAACAGCTTGGGTTTTCCATAAAGTTGTCAAAGCGAACGATTAATCCTACGAGCGAACGTAAAGAACAGATGTTACAAAAACTTTAAATTACTTTTAAATTGTCGTCAAAAAGTGTGACGTCTTGTACAAAAACACTACTGAAAGTTTCATAAGAATTCTTGTCATGTTTGAGTAAACTTTCCGAAAAATTAGTCAAAAGGGGGCGTGTGTAAACGCACTATTTACGCATTCACTGTGGCTGAGACTATGATATTCCGAGGCTTAGCTGAATCCACTTAACTAATCTAGATTTCCATTTGAAACCGAGCAGAGCCTGTGATGTGGGAAACCATGAAATATTTAAGTCCGTTTTGTCTGCTTTGACGAGCGAATGTAGGATATTTCGCGAGTTGTGGTGAAGCGTTATTACTTATTACATTCAACTTTGCGATTTGTTTCAGCGCAACAAACGAAAATTTTGCATTTAATTGCAATACATTAAAAATATTTTTGTCTAAAATAAATCAGTTTAACATCTTGTAGGATTGTATCCTTTTCCTATTTTCATTCTGTTTGGGTTTCCTTCTCACTGTCACCATATACACATACCCATTTTAACTAAACCTTTTGCGGTCCACCACTTTCTGTGGTCTTAAATTAAGGTTGCACCCTAAATCTCACCACGTCAAACAGTTACTTTACGAACTAAAAACGAAGGTAAACTTGATTCTAATCACTGAATTTGTGTAGTGAGTGAAGTTCTTTTTTTGCCTATAAATGGACTATTTCTCTATAGAGAAGTTATGTATTTTGCCATTAATGAACAACTAACATTTTTCTTTCAAGTAAAACTGAAACTGAAAATTCGTAAGAGCATATTACTTCTTTTCAACTTTAGCCTTAGTTATTGTTTGTAAAATATAATACAATTTATTTTAATGACAATTTATTTTTTTTAGAACTTTAATATTCAAAAATTAAAAAAACTGCATTTTCATTTGTGATATAGAGGTTCAAGAATATTTTATATGTTTATTATAAAATTATTGTTCTATCAGTTTCTAATTTTTTCTTCAATACGTTTTAAGAAAACAGCACTTGACAAAAACGTTAGTTTTAAAGCGGGAACAATAAATTGTGTGGGCAGAGTCGAGACGATTTTTTATAACTTGATGTAAATATTGTCTGGAAGTATCTAAGAAAACCGATTTCAGAGGTTACAGACCTCAAGCGTTTCAACGACACATGAAACCAACATTTTATGACATTATTTAATTTCCCTTCTTGTAAATTGTAACAGAGTTAATGATTTAAAAAAAAATTCGAATAACCAATTCAATTTTTTTTTTTTCAAATATTAACCAATAAAATACCAGATATTTACTATCTATCCTAGTAACAGCAATTTCAAGCGAATATTTCATTTGTGAAAATACAGAGTGCGCCAGAACTCCTAAGACAAATGCCATGTAAGGTAAAAAATAGCTACAAAATACACAAAGCCTTCTTTCTACAACAAAAAAAAAACATTTTTTTAATTACAAAGCAAAATACAGGATGCGCCAGAAATCCCACCCCAGAGAAAAGGTAAGATTCCAGGAATACGAAAAAAATGTTAAAAAAGTTCTATCTACAAAATTTCGAAGTTGTGAGAGTTTAAATTTTGCACTTTGACTTCTAAGTTTTTTGCTACATGCTATCAGAAGAGGAAACAAGAAAGCTGTATCCTAAATTATAACTCTGTTTTTAATGTTATTTGTGGCTTTTATTGGCAAAATTTTTGTCCTCTACTAAATAATTATAAAAAAGTATATAAAAAATCATCAGTAGCATTAAACAGACTTAAAAAAATGTCAAATGTCAAAAAATAAATGTCAATCTTTTTAAACATTTTGTCCATATTCCTTGTATCTTATCTTACTTGAAATTTTTCTTTGGGACGCGAGTTCTGACCCAGCCTTTTTTAAGTTGAATATTCCACAAATGGTTGCAATGAATATTTTAAATTAAGTTGATTACTTACTTGCTATAAAAATGAAATATCATATTATATCATGTGTAACGCAAATTTGCCATTCGTGCCGCGCGCTCATGGTGTTCATAAAGCGAATGACCATTCGTAATATTATATATTATATATTATTATTGAAAATAACACACCTGAACTTATTTTCCATAATATTTTAGAGACCAATTTACTTAAAAAAAATAACTTGACAAGTTTTTCTCTTGAGGAACATTTGAAACAAATAGTTTTTAAAATTATTATTTTTAACATGATTTGATTTACTTCAGGAAGTCGCATTATTTTAACAACAAACATATATTATTCTTCTAAACATTTCAGCAAAAACAAGAAAGTAAAAAGATATCTGCCTTTATCTCACTTTTAATTAATTATTAATTTTTTTAATTATTATAGTAATTATTGTACACTTTCTTAATTTTTGTGGAGCAGTTTATTTATAATTAATTAAATTACAGAAAATGTGTTCAACGTTAGAACGGGATGTACTGTTACGTATTTCATTAAAGAAAGGCCTATATTTTATTTTCGAATGTTCGTTTTAGAAAGGTTAGTTCGGGTTATATGTTCGTATAAGAGAAATTATTTGACATTTTGAAAATAAGTTCTTTTCTAACGCCAACGACAAATCGATGAAACTGGGCGGTTGGGAAGGCTATTTTAGAGCGTTTTTGTTACCCATAGCAGTCAGACATATGTAGTAAAAAATGTTTTATCATCTAGACATTAGGTACTTTTATAAACGCCAACGGCAAATCGATGAAACTGGTGGGCCATTTGATGTTTTTATTTTCCATTATACTCTGAGTTATCACTTATCACACATATTTCACTGTAATTTATGGTTACGGTGTTAGTTTAAATTGTTATTAATTTAGTAATTATTCACTTTATTGCTCTATGAAAATATGCACAAAAATGTGGTATGGCTAAAACAGAATAACCTATTTACGTTAAATTTATTGTCGCTAATGCAACACCCTTTGAATGTAAAATCTAATCTCTAAACTTCGTTATGAGGTCTGTCTCACCTAAACCTTTGGCCGAAGCATAAATGCATTTACTTGCATTATCGATTTATAATAAGTGTTATGCAATGAAATTAGTTAACGATTAGCACTTGGCTTCCTCAACTTATGCTAACACAATAACTCTTTAATCACTGAACGCATATTCAAGTTTTATATATCGCTGTAATCCAGCAAATCTAAGCCTAAGCCTAGTTATACGAGTTACCGGTAATGATTTAGGTACAGAAACTAAATGCTCATCTCTTCAAACAATTTGTAGTGATTTATGTCGATAGTTGCCCGTTTGCCGCTTCATAAAATCGATTAGTGTAATGTAGTAAAGTGGAGCAATTTTGAACACAGATCAAAGCAATTTTATATTTTATATCAAGCTAATAAAGATAATTTGATGGTTAGATGTAATTTATAACCGGTGGATCAAATGTCGCCACTGATAACAAGGACTGAATTGAAGATTTTTATTGGTATATTTTTTGGCTTTATGGCAACCTTTGTCTTTAAAAATTTAACATCGTTATCTTTATATGCACTACAATAAAAATCGCATTAGTCAACATGGACATAAAGCTTCTTTTGCAATAACCTCTGAACCTAGGAACATCATTTAGATTAGGAAATTTTTCACAAAAAGTGTAATTCATCACATGTGCTAATTACTTGAGATTTTTGTGAACATTTGTTAGATTTCTCTTGTTTTGAAAATTTCAATAAATTTCAACTTTCTGTAAAACAAACCATCTTTATGTGACATGTATATGTTATTCAACCGCATTTTAATGATTTTCTTTACATTTTACAAATTGCTTTGTCACTCATTTCAACGTGGAATTACAATTACATTTTGAGCATTGTTATACAAACTGGTGAACAATTTGTTGCTTGTTGTTACCCTCTATTGAGGAGGAACAAATATCTCTCCTTGTCTTGAACTGCACTTTAAAAGGATAATAGCATTATAATGTGTTCTGTGACAATGAATCGCACTTGCTGTTTACCACTGGAATAATTATATGAACCGATTGAACTACTAGAACTGTAATGGAAAAGTTAAGTACTATAAAAATTAATTGAATTCATATTATAATAAAAAATGCATTTTCAAGCAGCCACTTTACAAAAATTTGATAATAATATTCTGTTTAAACACAGTATTTTGAATAACAAATATCTTTGAAGGAGTGATAATTTTAACGAAAAACATTAAAACTGGAAGTTATTTTTTTGACCGTAATTAGCCCTCTGCACATTTTTGCGGATTAATAACGGGTGTTTATTTAAATTTGGCGACATAGTTGGCGGTGATATGAGTGTGTTATGAACGGGCGAACGGGCCTGGTAGTGTCATACGTCAGATTGATAAGTTTCAATATGATGATTCGTTCACAATAAAACATTTATGGATAGCTTTGACGCCAAATTAAAAAAAAAAAAAAACACCTGTTATAATTTTGTGCTATCCGTCATGTAAGGTACGATACCAGGAACATGTAAAACATGCTAAAAAAATTCTATCTATAAAAATTTCAAAGTTGAGAATTTAAACTTTGCACTTTGACTCTATTTACTTCTGTTGGAAGAATAATTTTTGAAGTTTTTTTGCTGCAGACTATTAGAAGAGGAAAGCTGCAAAATGGCAACATTGTAACTACATTTTTTGAGGTTAACTAGGTGTCGAGATGTGTATACGAGCCCTAGCTACTAAATCTTTGGACAAATATACTAAAGATATAAAAACTATTGCTGTGGTTAGTAGAAATTTAATAATGTGTTACACATTGTGTAGAACATACACTTGAGTACAAAGAAAACGCAAATTGTCAAAAACAAAATTGTCAAATTTTTTAGAAATAGTTGAAAAAAGTTGTTCCCAAAAAAGTTAGGAAACTATCAAAAGAAATATCGTACTTGGTGGTTTTGCCAGTGCAGTATTAATAGAAGTTTGAAAGATATGAAATTGTGAATTGTGATAAAGACAACGTCAAAAAACTGGCATTAATTAACAGGCCAAATTACATTATAAGAAAAATCAATTTGTGTTTTTTTGGACTCAAGTGAGAAAAAGAAAATGTTTAAATTTTATAAGTAGGTAAATGTTGGCAACTAAATGTTCAGAGAAAATGCATACATACAGAGTGATTCAAAAATGTCGGACCAACTCTCAAATGGTGATAGAAGTCTTCATCTAAGCATAAAAATGAATGCATATTTTTGTTTCAAGCTTTTTTTTTGAAACAAAAACAGAACAATTTTCATATTATCATGTAGGCATCTTAGTTTTTTTTGTTTCCGATATTGGTAGATTTCATTTATTGTTGAATTGCGGCTAGTGTGTAAAATGTTTTTTTACACCATAAGACACAAATTGGTGATTTTTTTCAATCGAAATCTGTTCAGTCTTACAAGATCTTCCATTTCCGCTAACTAAATTTAAGATTACATAATCGGAACGGCCAAAAACTTAATCCAAAATGTAATTTTTGAAGAGTTATATTTCGAGAAAAAATGCTCAAACAATTTTTTGTCATGGGAACTTTTAACTCAGTTGGATGTCCTTTAGATGTCCCAAGAGATAGTCCTACTCTTTTCAATTACCTTATATATTTGTATTTTTATTAGTAGGTTCTGAAAAAAAGTTGTTTAAATTCATAGTTAAAGTAATTGTTACAATTATAATAAAATATTTAATTTAAGTCAAAAATTTGAGAGTTTTTGACAATAATAATGAATCGTGGATTTGCAACAAACGTTGAAATGCATGAAATTATGCATTTAATTATGAAATTATCCCAAGGAAAAACTGTTCGAAATATTGCGAATGATTTGAACATTATCGGCAAATTTTGTGAACAAAGAATTATTTTTATTTACGCTAAGAAAAAGTCACTAGTGACGAAAAAACAAAAAAAGAAAAGACTACTCTGGACTCAATCAAAAATAAAGTGAACGGATAAAGACCGAAGTAACGTTAATTTTTAGTAATGAATCAAAATTCGAAGTCTCTGTGGGAGATTATAGAAAAAGAGTCATTTGTTCAAAAGAAGTAGAGTTTCATATTTTACAAAATAGTTTATTACCAACACCAACCATTCAATGTTAGTATCCTGAAGATGATTTTATTTTCCAACAAGATGGGACAGCATGTTACACAGCGAAAACAGGTAAAAAATGGTTCGGTAAACATAATACAGAATGCGCCAGAACTCGCGCTCCAGAGAAAATTTTCAAGTAAGGTAAGATACCAGGAACATGAAAAAAATGTTTAAAAAATCTACCTGTCAAAAAATTTTGACATTTATTTTTTGACATTTGACATTTTTTTATATATCTATTATATCTTGTATATGCTTTTTTACAATTATTTAGTGAAGGGACAAAAAAATTTCCAATAAAAGCCACAAATAACATTGAGCAGAGTTACAATTTAGGATAAGCTTCCTTGTTTCCTCTTTTAATAGCCTATAGCAAAAAAACTTGGAAAATTATTATATTATATTAAACTTTCATAACTTCGAAATTTTTGTAGATAGAATTTTTTAGAATTATTTTTCTAACAGAAATAAATAGAGTCAAAGTGCAAACTTTAAACCCTCATAACTTTTTTAACATTTTTTCCATGTTCCTGGTATCTTACCTTATAAGGCATTTTTCTCTGGGGCGCGAGTTCTGGCGAACCCTGTATAAATGTTCTTTCATGGCCTTCAAATAGTCCGGATCTAAATGTCATCAAAACTCAACTAACAGAAAACAATTCAGCATTAAAAAAACCAAATTGACAAAATATAGGCCAGTTTTGACTAGTAAAAACTATCTCGGTCAGAATTCAAGAAGTCAAGCAGTTCAAGCAAAAAGAGACGTTACTGAATATTAAGCCTGAAAAACTTAATTATTAGTTAGTGACTACCTATACTTTAAGACAATGTAATTATATAACTTGCAATTTTAAAAAATCCCTTCTTTGATTAAAGGCATATTTTAAATTTTCATTTAATTAAAGCGTGTTCCTTATGAATAGTTGAGTAGTTGAAAAAAACGTATAGTTGCGTAATTTTGTTTCACAATTTGGTTGAAGAAGTGCTCCAAATATGGTTTAAAACAAAGGCACAATGGCTTGGCTCACATAACGAAATTGTGCAAGGGGAGAGCTAGACAATATAAGCCCCGGATCAAAAAGGTCTTCAGCCGCGAAGTAAAACCAAGAAACCAAACGCAATATGATGCAGTTCTTTGCAAGCACTCTTTCGTACTATCGAATAACGGTCTCGCGCGCGTGTGAAGAGTGGGTGGGATCGATATCAGGTGTTCCACATATCCTCCTGCACCTGCCCCTACAGATCAGGGTTCTCCCGATATGAGTTTCTGATCTCTCGGCTCGGACACAAGCAAGAAACGACACGGCATCGGAATTGCTGTTCCAACGGATTTTCCACCGAAATGAAAGTTTGACATGATGAGCAACGGTTTTTTGAGCGACAACAGACGCTTTTTGAGGAAACAAGCGGGGAAAACTCCTACTAATTAAAAGAGAGACGCTCTGGATGGGAGTATTGATCTGGTGATGGGGTCGAAGACATGTGCATGTTCACAACAAGAGTGAGCCCTTCGACTTGTGATGCGACTCGTGTCGACATTTTTCTATTAATTTTGGCCGAAATTTTTTACGGGCGAAAATAATTGCTGTAATATTTTTTCAGTCTAGCATGTTGCGAGGTAAAAACATCAAAATGAGGTTTTTATATATATAGTTTTGAAACATGTCTTTCATCACATTTTCCTTTCGTTCTTTCCAGTCATTTTTCTTTGCCCTAAAAAGTGTCTTTGGGTCTGACGTCAGCGCAAAGCTCCTTTTTGCTGAAAGATCTCTCTGTTCATCTCATTTGGAACGTTTTACCAAGATTGTTTGCCAAACTGACACAATTTATAGGGTTTGATTTTCAACTGCAATGTAATTAGAAGTTATTTGTTTAGTTTTCTCTTGTTGTCGATATGATTTCAACGGAATTCATAATTGGTTTAAAAGTTGGGGTGTGAATATCCAACGATATAAATTCAGTCATTAAACTTTACAACAGGTAAAAGTACCTAAAACAAGGACAGAACAAACTACTCTCTGACAACAATAAAATTAGGTTATATCTATTCTGAAAACTAGGGAAGTAGGCATCCTACTTTTGAATTCAATTTCACTAATTTAACATAAATTTTGACAAGTATAATAACTTCTGAACGGGAAGGCGCCTTTATAGAATTAACAGGAGATCTAATTTCCTCAATTACGATGAGTTCAGTTTTCGACAAACCAATTTTAAAAATGTGGGAATGAAATTATAGTTAAGGCTGTCCGGGAGTGAACCTGCGTTCAGAGGGGGGGGTTAATAAAGGTAATAAATTGTAGTAAAAGCAAAAGATCAGTTAGCTAATATTTTAATCCTTTGAATTTGTGGAAGTTGCCCCAGAAACTTCTTAAGAAAGCTAAATATTGTTTTGACTTACCTGATAGGTATTTACTAATTAGAAAGCTCACAAGCATAACGAGGTTTCATTTTCAATGGAACTTAAATTTTTGTATGGGGTCACAAGACATATAATTCCATAAGTTAAAATTTTGACAGTCGGAAAAATAACAAATTTATACAAATGCGGACACGGAATTTTGAACATCTAATTATGTCAGTTCAAAAAAATGTCAATGCAAGCCATGCTTTATTGTCATTATGATTGACACTTGAAACTGAAATTTAAAAGTTTTAGTTGACATTTATTTTTGACGCCGATTTTCTAATACAATAATGCTAGCAGTTGCAGTACGTTTTTTATGTAGTTCAAAAATTATTTTGATCTGTTGCCATAAAGTCAGTTTTAGTTTTTTATGAATGACAAATCGTTCAAAATCTATATATCAAATATACAGGCTGTTTCGTTTTTATTGTTACAAATTTGAATAGATGATAGAATATTTATTTTTGCCACAATTTAAATAAATGATAGAATATTTAATTTTAAGACAAAAGTTTTTTTTATAAACACGTTTCGAAAATTGCTATGTATGGGTGTTAAACCCCCTAAAAGGGGTGTGTTTTTTAAAGAGTTTTTCCTAATATTTTTGAATAAATAAAATTCCAAAATTTAGTACAGCTGAAAACTTTTATACACTTAAACGAATTCCAGGATGAAATGTCGAAATTTTTAACCAGGAGCCTCCTAAACGGCAAAAGAAAATTAATTTTTAATTTTCATGCTGTTTATAGTCTGTATCAAAAATTTTAAAACTGATTTTACTCAAAATTGGCAAGTTGTATAGGAAAAACGCAAACGACCTTTTTTATGCAAAACTATGAAATTTAGAATTTTGTTGGCAAAAAACTACAGCCAAAATATTTTATTTTATCTTTGAATTTGTTTAGGTGTATATAATGGTTATTATCTGTACCAAATTTTGTAATTTTATCTAAAATGGTTTAGGAAATATTGGAAAAACCATCAAAAGACCCTTTGAGAAGGTGTAGCATTTTTCGATTCATGTTCTTAAGAAACTTTTGTCTTAAAATTAAATATTCTATCTCCTGTTTAAATTTGTAACAATAAAAACGGAACACTCTGTGCAATGCGCACCAAAAGTCTAATAAAATTCATATTTTTTGGAGAGGCATTTATGAATTTTTTTTAGTTAGGTCCTTTTAGTTTAAAAGTGTCCTTGTTTTCCATTGCAATTTTTTGCCATTGACCACATTTATAGGTATATTACTAGTGGGTAAACACAATAAACTAGGAGGCATTTTAGGGCAAAATGTATTCATTAATAATTTGAAAACAACAGTGATTTATTACATAACGTTTGTTAAATTAGTTGAAAATTAATATTTTGTAACAAATACCAAAACTCAAAAGCGAATCTTTAAGTCTACCGTTAAATAACGTGACTTTTACATTAATCACAATATCTCAAAAACAAAACACTTTTTCAATAAAATGCCAACGCATCGGCCTATAAAATATCCTGCAAAAACTAAGATCGACTACTTCAAGAATAACTGAGTAAAGTTGTTTTGAAGATCACTATTTATGTATTTTTTTCTTTTTTTAAGGATATTACATTTAAAAATGTCAACGGCCTGTAGAATTAAAAAACCTTTACTTTGATGTATAATACTTGAAATTCTGTTGCGTATTAAGAGAGTAATCTTGTTTTTAATATATGTCTTTTTTTAAGTTTTAGTTGAAACACTACGTATGTGACATTCCAAATATCAAGAACATGCATCAAGAACAAACAAGACAAAAGCGTTTATTATTTAGAACTTTCCTCGCAGTCAGAACTTTTAGGAATATCGATGAAATTGACAAGTTTACACACAACAACCTTCTGATAGATATTTACATTCATTCAAGAAAATTTATGTTTACAAATGTTGCTAGACTAAATAAAAGACAGCTGATGACTTTTCATGCCTATATAATGGTTGTAAAGAAGTCACACTCACTTCCCAAATTACCTCTTTGTTGACATTGTAATAATGGATCAAACAGGATCATCGCTCAGGTTATTGTTTGCAAACACCGACCGTTTAGTCTTGATTTTGAAAAGCTCATATCGAAAACGATACGAGTATTGATTACGAAAGAGGAATTTTCCTCTCAGTCATTGAAGCTGGTCAACAGAGATGGTTGTAAATTAAGTTTATGGATGAGGAAATGTTCGATTTTATGCTTGGACGCCGAATTGATGTGAAGTTGGCGCTGATTAAGAAGTTCCTTTTACTCCAAGCTATTGCAGGCGCAGGTTTACACCTCTCCACCTATTTAATTACATTAACTTGACTTGACGTATTTTATCTGCACTCGATACACCTTTGTGGTATTCGAAAACAACAGCAGGAAATTGACTGTTTTAATCCAGGAATTTTAATTTTGTTTCTTGAATTTTAACTTAAGTAATTTTGGTATTCAAAGATATTTAATTGATTTAAGGGTCAATTTAAATACAGGCTGTTCCGGCTAAACCCCACATTAAAAGTATTAAATTCTGGCAATTATATTTATTGAAAATTTTGTTTATAGCCATAATCGGTTAGGTCCTGCGCAATGAAACTATTTTCAAGATGGCGGCATTTCCCTTACACTGGAAGTGGGTATCAACTTCGTTATTTTAAGTAAAAAGCTATGTTGTTTATTGCGTCTTTAGATTTTTCAAGTGATTTTGCGAGAGTATTTATTAGCCTTTTTTAAACCTAAGTTAGTTACAAAATATTTAGGTTTTTTTGAATTTTTTTGGATTTGCACCTTCCTATTCAAAAATCGATAACTCTATCAGTTTTCATTATTTTGAAATCGTATTTGGGCATATCAAAGAAAAAGATTAGATTTTTTTTCGGTGAATTCATAATTGCAAATATAATTAGGAAACTTCAAATACTTTTCGTAGTTTGAATTGAAATAAAGATCATAATTTTACACCAGGGTTTTCAAAATCTCCTCCGGACTTACCATAGGCATTTCGTGACGAAAAATTTGCACTTAGTTATGTATGTTTGATTGGGAAATAACAATATCAGTGTTTTACCCATCATGTATGCTTACAAACATAACATAAATTAGCGACATGAACACAGAAGTGAAAAATTTCTTTGGTGTGAACATTTTCATGCAAGAAATGAAACACAACCTCACAGTCTGGAGTATAAAAAGATTATAGGTAAACTACAGAAGCTTACTGGTGTTGCCAGATCTGGTAATTTTCATGTCAATCTGGTGATTTGGTGAAAATTTTTGTAAAAATTCTAATAATCCGGTGATTTTCTGGTTATGAAAAAAACTATTTTTCGAGCATTTTCCACGTTTTCAACCAAAAACTTGATTATTTCGTCAAAAAAAACATCAAATTGCTTAAAAATAGTTCTATTTGTTTTTAGTAGATATTGCTAAACAGAGTCGAAAATGACAACTTATTTTTGTCTTTTTCGAATGATTTTTCAGGTAGAAACACAATTAATTTACAAAATTTTGTTAAAAACAAGCCACAAATTCAACAAAGTAGTCCAAAAAAACTCAGTTTGAAAGTTTGAAATATTGCGTTAAAACATGAAATTTTTAGCCTGTTTCGCCTGACTTACTTTGTTTTTGAACCAGAAGTTCATTTATTTGCAAAATCTTGTTCAAACACGCCTAAAAGTTACAAAAAGGATGTTATTTTGTTTGGTTCACTCAATTTAACTGTTTTTTGGGCAAAATTAAGACAAAAATTAGCCGAGAAACCACAAAATTTGCTTTTAAGCGCGTTTCTAAGTATTAAAAAAATCTCAAGTTTTTTTCTTGAGCGGTTTAGCACGTTTTCAGCTAGAAATTATTTCGCAAAATTTTGTTGAAAACAAGCCGCAAAATCACAGAATTAGGCCTAAAAGTATGTCACTTTTTTCAAGAGTTTAAACAGATTTTTACGCTAAAAACTGCGTTTATTTCGCGAGATTTTGCCATACCAACTGTAACCTGGTAAAAATTTGGCAAATTTTTTAACTCGGATCTAATAATTGTTTTGTTTTTGATCTAGCAACATTGGGTTAGAGTACAATTTACAATCTACAACCAACATTCCGTCACAAGCACTTTTGCTGTAAGCTTGGGATTTAGGCACCATAATGTATAAAGTGTGACACTCTTTTTTAAAGAGTGCGACATTTGATAACAAATAGATATATCTCGAAAATTATTTAAACAAAAAAAGCCCATCTTGTACTAAATTTTGAAGTCTTTTTGTCGTCTTTTTTTTTGAAGCACTCACCTACAAGGGCCGAAGACTGTTTGAATGTTTACCTATTAACAAATCTAAGCCCAACCCTGAAGTCACAAGTTCTGTTCTCAACCCCTTTTTGTGCGTTTATTTTGTACCATTGCGACCAAAAAAAATTTTTTTGACTCTTAACAAATAGGAAAATAGAAGACTTTTATTTATTTAAGTAAATTAAACAAGAACGCAATCCTCAGAATTTTTTTGTTGCCATTCTGTCACTTTTCATATTTTTTTCTCAGACAAGAAAAAAACCAAAAACAAGTATGTTAATTAAAAGAAATGTCAAACAACCGTAACGTTGTTACCACTTGCAAATTAATTTGTGGTAATTATAATAAAAAAGTGATAGTAATTTGATAATAAAAATGTCATTAAACATTAATTCAAAAGCAGAGACAAAAATACAAATAATTTTGGAGCCGTTAACAGTGTTAAAAATTTGTCAAGAAAAATGTGACACAAAAGTCTTAAAAGAAACACTATTAAAATTTGAACGCCATTTGTAATGGATGTTTGCTGCATATGCTCTAATTTTTAGCAAGAAATTGATGAAAATACAAATTAATCACGAATGAGAAAAAAGATAACTAAATGAGGGTGTTTGGATCCACATGTTGAAGAAGAGTTTGAAAAAACGACAATTTAGAAACTAAAATTAAAAAAAGAATTCCTAGCTTATTTCAGAAAAAAAAACATAAAATACATTGTCAATCTTCAAAAGACCTCTTTGTATCTTTCTTGAAATAACTTTTTCTATTTAGACATTCTTTTTTTACTATTTAAATACCAAAGAACGTTTTCATGAATTTGTCTTTAGAAATATCTAAACAGTTTGCTATAAACTTTACACAAAAAAGAGAGCAAAATATTCGCTTTGAAAAGAAGTTAAACAGGATTCAATTTACAAACGCAATCCTATCTCTACAACTTCATTGAGTCAAAACTTAATTTATTATTTCGATCGTGCAGAAAATACTATAACCATAGTAAGACGCTAAGGGTCACAGGTCGCAGACAATGTCTTCGACCGCTAAATTGCTTTCCCCCTCGATACTTATACAAGCTTTTATTTTTCAATTTACAAGAAAAAATATAAAATTGAAGCTTTTTCGTAAATAATAATTTGAGCAGCATTAGGTAATTGTTTCACTTGTAAAACGTAGAAAAAAAGTTTCACTATCCTTGGAAAATTGGTAGTTCGATCGTCCCGCTTTCTCGGCGAAATGCTTTTGAATGTCCTTTGAAAAAAGAAATGAAAAATGACGTTGCACTGTCCCGGCTTTTATCTGTAATTCAGTTAGTTCTTTCGACAGCATTATTAGGGCGAGAACTCGCAAAATTCCTCCAGCAACATTAATTGATTGATTGGTCGAAGAAGGGTTCATCCACGTGTCGTTCGCCAATCGACTCACACTTTTCATTAGTTTTCACTCCATCGTTTCAACTCTTTTTGAGTTGGTAATATTGTGTAAGCGATCGTATCAGGAAAAAGCCGCACAATAGTGAGGAAAGAGCAATTACTGAAAGGGATGTTGCGTTTTGTCGGCGACCGGAGACACACAGAGGAAGAGCTTTTGTTGTGTCGTTATATTGGCGATAGTCCGGGAATAGGACGTAAGCGTCGGCACTCCTGGGACGCCTGGCTAACGCATTACCTTTGTCGGCGGGGAGGTCAATATTGGCACAGCAAACACGTGAATGCATCATCTTGGCGGCCTTTTAACTGCCTACAACCCTTCATGCTTGCACTGGAATTTACACAGGGGACAAACACTTGCCTAGACTGTCTAATTTTATGCGAATGGGATCTAAATATCTACTTCACTTTAATTTCGATGCCAGATGTGCAACAAAATGCAACTCAAAATACGAGTCGAAACTTTCTCTTTATCAGAAAACTTTCACGGAGTATACATATAAACAGTTTGTTGCTCCAACATATGCTCTAGTTGACGGACACAATTATTTCTAAATTTTGTTTCAAAACTTCTTGGGATTTGTGCTAAAATTAAATGTTACACAAGGCAAGCCATTGGCGGCCAAATAACGCTAAAAATTGATAATTTTTTAAAAATAAAAACCGCCAATTTTATAAGTAATGCAAATTAAATTTTGTTACAATCAGACGTTATCTTTTAACTCTGTCAATTACTTTAAAGAAAGATTGTTTGTTTTTCCTCAGGATAAACCAAGCATCGTTGCCTAAAAAACAACAGATGTTCTTTCTAACATCAATTAAGATGAAACTTTTTTTGGAGGAGTAGAAGAATTATTTTTTATAGGTATTAATAATGTTGTTGTTTATTTTTTAGATACCAGTAGAAGAAGTACAACTTTATTTTAGAAATGGTAGTACCTATTAAATAATAGTACCATAGTAATGTTTTTTTTTTAAATTACTCGATACTCGTTTTTTGGCACTAAATTTGTTACTGGAACCAGTGTAATATAGAATTCTTTTTTTATATAGAAAGTTTAAATTTGTGACATACAGGGTGTTTAACTTTTAATACAACATTATCGGTTGTCTACTTTTACTACTAGATGAAACCTGCAGTGCCGCACCATGAAACCTTACTCCCTTCTCGCCAATTCTCCTTCCATATTTTCAAGTAGGTCGGATACTGTGCAGGAAACTGCGATGCGTGTTTCATTTAATAAACAATTGGCAAAATGTTGTTATTTTGGTAAAATATAAATTGTAAATTTCAAATTTTTGATTGACAGCTCTGTTCTAATTGTTATCGTTATTTTTTTCAACCTGTCGCGCCTGTGTCAGTAGTTGGAGGTGATTTTAAATAAAAAGCTTAAATTACTCTTTTGTTTCGTGTTTTAATTGGGTCTTTTTGTTAAATTTTTATAAACATAACTGACAAATTAACCATAACCTGACTAAACTTTATACTGTAGAGCTGGTCCAAGTTTCGCTATTTTAGGGTGGTACAGAATGGTCTTTCAAGAAATTTTAATGATGACATTTGTTTATTAAATGAAACACACTTTACACTTTGGTACTTTTAAATAATTCACGACCGTTATCAAATTTTCATCGTTTTGGTTGCTTTTTGTTTCATGACAATTAATGTCAAATTAAGAAATTACTAGCAACTAAATTGAAACACTTCTATTTTTTATTAAAAAAAATTTTGATAGTCACTCTTAAGAGTAGAAAGAGAATTTTTAATAAAACACATAAGACAAAAAAATTAAAATGCTTGAATATAAGAGACTAATTATATAAAAAACAGATTTATAAGCAACGAGGTGGATGAAGAAAACATTTTACGAATTGTGGAACAATGATTTCTAGTCACTCTCAAGAGTACTGTTCATAATACATTGTACTGCTTAACTTATGTGCTTATAACAAAAAAAAATCCATTCTAAGTAATTTGATTTCAAACTTTGTATTTGTCATATGAATGTCAATTTTATGTTAATTGTAAAAAAGAAAACAGAACTATGTTTTCAATATTTTAATAAAACTAATGATCCACGTAATTCATGAAAATGTATAACTGGTTACGTTTTACATTTATTAAGATTCATTATTACTTGGGAATAACTGTATTTTTATCAGATATTAACATTGATAATAAATGTTTTTTTGAGTATTTCAGAGGACCAAAAGTAATTTACGATTACTGTTGTAATATTTTTAGAAAATTGATGTTATTGAAGGGACATGCAATATTCGGAAAGGATCTGCCTCAATAAAAGTAATATCGACCTTTTCACAGCCCTATCTCAGCTCGAACGGAACATTTCAAAGCTGGCAATTTTTAGTCTTTCGAGAAATAATTTTCCTTTCTGTATTATTAAATCAACTAAATTAAATTGAGTTTTATTTTTTAGTATTTAGAAACATGCTCTAGTTAGTCCAAGCAGTGTGCTCATGCCCTAAGCACTATAGGATAAAGCGGATTATCTTGCCACGAAGCGAACGATGCCGAAGGGGCCTCTTCTTCCGGTCGCTTTCAGTTCCATCAATTGCAAACTTTATTTATTACCTACTACATAAATTACTCGAAGAACTCGTAGGGTTTAAATAAACAAAAAGGACGCTTTGTTGCTTGTCTTTAATATTTTACAAGAGGATAGAAAGCGTGTTCGAGTAATACTTTATTGTGAGATTTTTTCTTGAAATTTATGAGACCTGAACAGCTTGTTAATTTCAACTTTTTTCAGATCTTTCGCTTTAACGGCACTAAATCTTATTTTAATACGGCGCTCCTTTCAGATTACGCATTGTGTTTTTGGATTAAAATTTGAGTGACTACGGCTGGCTTGCGAACGTGCAGCGGAACATTTTTTCTTTATCTCATCGCAACTTGAAATTTTCATCTAATTTATAATTTAAAACATGAAAAGCACAATGCTAAGTGGCGGATGGAAAAAGAGTGAAGTAAACAAATATGTTAACCAATTTCATCTAGATTCTTGTCGTTGATAAAAAACAAATATGGGAACGGTAGCTGTAAATCGGAATTTACAAGCTTCCGAAATATCGGCTCCTAAACTAACAGGATCAAAGACTTGTCAAAATCAACTTTTTAGGAGGAATAGTTGAGCTCACAACGCACACAAAACCATCTTTTACACTGTTACATTTAATTTAATAATACAAATTGTTTGAAAAAGCCATAAAGCGGAAACATTATTTTTATTTGTGGAAAATGCATAAATTTATTTGCTTCATTTAATTGTCAATTATTTGAAAAATAGTCACAATTGTGTGAATTATTAGTGCATTCAATTTATAATAATTAATAATAATCACAATTTTTTTCCACATGTCTCATGCTGCAAAATTAATGGTCTATAAACAAAATCTTCATCAATTTTCATCAGCGTTGGTGCAAGGATACATTTCATTCCATAATTAGGGTTTCCACAGTTTTAGACATTTATTAGTTTATGAATCTAAAACGCATGTTTGTAAACAAACAAATGTGCGAAAAAGACGACATCAAATTTCAGGAATAAGAACGTGGAACAGATCACAAAACGATAAAATCAATATCATAGAAGTGACCTTCTATCTCTAATGCAATATCATCTCAATGTCTCAATATTGGATTCAATGGATCATGAGAGAAATTCAGTGATATTCAATGGATTTTTTCTGTTTGAGCATGCATGAAGGACGCCCAAGGGTTTAACATGTGTGAACAAGGCAGTAAATTGATTGCTATTACATTGACAATGTCCTGTTTTAAGAGAATATGTATATTATTTGTCAATACGAAACAATTAATTCATACAGCTATATTATTATAGCGTCGACATTATTACAACAGTGCCATCAAAATAATTATTGTGATTTTAATTACTTACTCTTTAACATTATCAACTATTTGATTTATATGTAAATAAATATACAAATATAACAGCGCAATTTGCTTTTTTAATAAATAATTTTATCTATGAAATTTAAAGGGCTAAGACTAATTTTATCAGTTTCATAATTGGTTTAGAAACACTAATCAGATCAACGCTATTTCAGCAACTATTGAAACAAATAACATTTATTTATTTATAATTATTATTATATTTATATATTATTATAACGTTGACTTTTCTAACCTTGACGGAGGTTGGAAAGTGATTCATTACTGACCTTCTGTTACCTACCTCCATTACCAACACATTCCACCTCGGTATGCAATCTACTACTAATATTAAATCAATCCAGAAATTGGTCATTAATGTGGAAATTGCAAAAGAAATCTATCAATATATAGATTACACAAAAAGTTCATTTAAAAGTTCATTTCTAGATTCTAAATGAGAGAAAAAAAAAATCTAATTATCATCGATGTAACTCAGAACTAAAAAAAATTAAATTTCAAAAAATGTAACAGTGACTTACACTTCCTTTGATTACAGTTTTTTGTTGGTAAGGGAGGGGTATTAATCAAGTTATATTTTAAGGACTATAGTAATACTCGTAGCAGAAACTGATTTTGTAATCCTATAGTTGACTAAAATGTGACTAAAAAATTTAAAAATGCATATTTTTGTAATACATATTTTACATATTTTAGACAGCATTTTTTTTGTCTTATTTCTTGCGAGAAGGGAGTTAAAAGTGAGAACTGCTCTTTAAAAAATGTCGAAAAACTGAGAATTTTTGCTTGATACATGAATTACTGAATTTACAGTAGGTACACAAAATACAAACTTTTATTTTTGATTTTATAACTTAATTGTTTCCTAGATTATTAAAAATTACCACTTTACCGTGTTTTGTACTCATAGTTTTATTAATAAGAAAAGAAATAAAATGTTATGATCTATAGGCATGATTAAAGCTCAAGCAAATAATACATAGCAAGCTTTTGCAAAAAAAAATACAAATTTACTCGTATTTATTTTCTCATAGCAAGGAAAAAAGTGATGATTTATTCTCTCGTTTTTGCCTAATAGATAATCTGGTATCTGGCGCACCCTGTAGTTTAAAAATCTCGGTCTATTAAATTCTGGCTACGATCTCGATTTTTAAACTAAATAAAACTCTTGTTGTCTTAATAGCTATATCGCGTTTTATAATTTATTATGACTAAGGCTCGGATTATATGCAAAATGCATATTTGTTATTAAGTGGTATATCAACAAAATTATAAGTTTTCTATGCATATCTAATGTTTTTTGCATATTTTGGCAACTTCGTGCATATTTTAGGAAATATTACATATTTGTGCATATTTTCTTCAAATCACAAATTTCTGATTAAAAATTTCAGTTTAAGTTAAAAATTAGACAGTTTAAGAAAAAGATCCGATTACAAAATATGTTAAAGAGGAAACAACCGGTAATTCGTAAGCCGGTCTCAAAAAATTCCTGCTGATTTTTTTGTTTTTGAATTCGTTTTATACAGGGTAAATATAAAGTATGGAACGAAGCGTTTTTTTTTTAATTATTTGCCTCTAGAAAATAATACTTAATATAAATTAAAGTAATATAAAAATGTGATCGTATTTAAAAAAAATTGTTTTGTTTTTGAGTTATGCAATTTTTAATCCAAAAAAAATGAATATAAACTAGATAGTTGTAATTTTTAGATCATAACCTTAATGAAAAAAATGTTTTTTTAGTGGGTTGTTATTTAAAAAAAATATACTTTTGTAGAAAAATATTTTTCATAAAACATCATATTTTTATAGTACTTTATCATTCATTAATTGGTTCTTCCAAAAAATGAATAGTTTAAGCAAAAACTGTTTGGTTTCATACTTTTTATTTACCCGGTATAATCCTTCCTTGGATAAGTAGTTGGCTGCAAGTGAATTTTAGCGAAATATTTTGAAGTGATATGAAAAGTAGAGATTTCTTAGAAAAGGTTAATTACTAGGTTATTAAAATGGCTTGTCTGAGGCAAAACCAATTTATTTATTCTCTTTCGTTCAAGATGTCGATAGTACAAAGTCGAGAATAAAAATTTATCCCAACTTTGATTTTTTATTGTTAAAAGTTTTGCATATCAATGCATATTTGGCATATATTGGAGCATATTTCTTAATATCCTGTGCCTATTTTTGTGAAAATAGGTGCATATATATGCGCATATTTTACGAATTTTTCGTGCATATAATCCGAGCCTTAATTATGACGTTTACAAAAATTTCAAACTTAATTTTCTGACAGTTGCTTTCATTTTAGAGTTTTTCGACATGAAAATAAAAAGTCAGTTTTGAAAAATTCGAACAAATTTAAAATTGCTTTTGTGCTCTTTAATTTACAATGTTTCTCTCTTGTTCATCTTTGTAAATTTTTACAATTTCCAAAATACCAATATGAGCAATTATAGTTTTGACACATTGAATCAACTACATATAAACACTTAATTTACAAACTGCCATTTAACCATTTAACTTTTTCTAATTTAAGAACTCAACAGTAAAAAAATATCGCCATTTATTCTTTGTTAATTTGAATAATTACACATAGAATTAATGTCAAAGTAGCTTATATCACTTGTATTTTTTCCTTGCTATAAAACGAGTCGAACCTCTGTAATACATTCATATCTGAGAACAAAATTCTAAACCGATCGTTTCCATTGGTGAAAGTTTAGTATGAGAGGATTGTAAGATCCCACATTACACCGGAATGATCCTTTCCTGATCCACACAGACAGACAGACACTAGGGCTGGATACACCGCATCCAGAGAAAGTCTTGCCGAGTGCCTGTCAATCGACCTATCCCATAAGTGCTACTTTTCAGGCCACGATTGAACAAATCCCGATCACGATCGCTTCTCTTATATCTCGCACACTTCCCGTAGTGCACCATGACGGCGCCGCGGGTCGTCTTCCTCTCCAAAACCGCTCAATTATTTATGCTCCTGCTGAAACTCTGCCAAAAATTTAAGCATAACGTTTATTGAACAGCGTCGATAAAAATGTTACCTCGGCACAAACCACATGGAAAATGTAAAATAACATTTTCAATTTCCAGCTTCTTTTGTATCTCTTTTAAACACGGTTGAGATTGTAGCAAACTCTGTAAAAATAAATTTGCCTAATCATTCAGATTTAGTGCTGACAAGAGAAGATAAATGGTTCAGAGTTTTGTAGGTCAACACGTTTGGTACTTTAACCTCACGACTTGCAGGTTGTGGTAAAGAAAGAAAAAATATTGTTTTAAGTCGTTATAACATCAATCAGAATATCGGAAATTTGAGCTTAATCAACATCATACAAATCATTAAGTTTATCTACAGGTTTCGAGGAAACTTTGTTGACACTCTTGATTCTTGATTGACAGCGAATCAATTAAACTCAAAGAGGATGTAAAGGGGACTACAAAACCGATTTAACTAATTTTCTTTAATTTACCTATCTTTTCCTACTTGCATTATTGTTTTTTTTAAGTTAATCACATTAAAATTGATACTTGTGTATTAAACCAATTTGCGTTTTGCAGATTTAATGTTGTTAAGTACTTCTTTTATAATTGATGAAAGAGCACTTATTTGTAAACATCTTAAAGTATGTATATCAAAATGAAGTTTTTTCGTCTTTCATTTAAGGATTCAATGTAAAAAGTAGGGTCTAGACTTGGAGGTCATAGGCGTATCGAGGAGCTCGGCGTATACAAGAGCTCCACGTTTTCAGTGGAAAGAGCTTAGTCCTGATCGATCTTTGTGTGACCCGAATATGCAAGCTCTAGTACTTCCCTTCCCGTCCCTGCCACAGTCATCACCTTAAAACTCTTTACACTCACTCGTTTGCCAAGAAGTGGCATCCCTGAAAACGGCATGAGAAGCAAATTGCCATGTCGCCATGAACACACCAGAACAATACCAAAGAGCGATTTCACTAATCTCTGTCCTTTTTGTCCAAATACTTCCGAGTATGTAGTCAAAGATGCGTTGCGGCGCAGTGTACAAAAACTAGATGGAATGGTCTTTAAAATTTTAGACAAAAATTTACTACGTTTGTTGGAACATTTTTTGATCAATATTTTATTAAAAAACTTAGCCTTATTCGAAATCTTGTATCGTGTGTTGTGTTTAATCGCCCGTTATGCGATTTCATACTCGGTAGTAGTTTGATTTTTCTCTCCAAACATTTTGCATATTGGACTAAAAAGAGCAACTTATGTGAAAACTTTTGCGATATAAAGTGCTTAACAATTGAAGTGGATATTAACTATTTTTTCACAAATTTGTAATTAAAATGTATGTTAAAAGAATACCAACACATAGTGACAATAGACACGATTTTGAAAGTTTATTTTGCATTATGATTTATATTATTTTTATATTTTGAATTATTATATGCCCTTTTTTCTTTAACGATAAGAAGCAGGGTTATGGATACAATGTCTCAAAAGTCATATCTCAAAACTTTATCAATAATTTGATAATGAATCATCCAAATAGAGTAAGAGACCTACTAATAAGACCCATGAGAGGTCTCACAAGATACTAGGACGGTAAAAATTTTTAGAATTAACCTTTTCAGAAGTTACCTTTTTTATTAATTTTTCATTTTAATTGTAGTTTTTATGTTGATTGTTTTCTTTAGTTTCGACTGCGAATGAATAGAAACATTTTTTTTATTTAATATTTACATCGAATTAAAGTATTTTCGACTTTCCACTTTAATATCCACTTCAATTGTTGAGCAATTTAATAATTGAATAAAATACAAATAGTTGTAATTCGTATATCACAGCCTTCGTAAAAAATAGTTTTATAGTAAGTTGCCATTTGAAAAAATTAAAAATTTTCGGAACTTAAAAACAAAAAAAACTAACAGTCTTATTTTTGAGAAACGTCACATTTTTATTAGTAGATTACATTCTGAGAGGAGAGGTTGTACAATAAAGCCGAGGTACGATAAAGAAACGAGCACCAAGGTTTGTATACTATTTTATTCAAAATCAGTTTTTGAATTTTGAAAAACATGACATACTACAGTTTAGTTTTAAAAGTGGTCATTTCCCAACCTAAACCTGATATTTCATATCAATTGTTAAATGAAGAAGTTTAAATACTTTCCGATTATTGCAAATTTTTATAATTTACCTATTATTAGCTTTATAATAAATTATTTGCTTACAATGTAAAATATTATTTTATGATAATACAAATTAGTAGGTACATACAGATTTCGCCTGGCACATCCTCTAAATTTGTTTCAAAAAATATAACACAATTATGTAATATTATTTAAGATTTTTGTTAATCATAAAACTAAATTAATCAAAATCAATCAATCAAAATGAGAAACAAATATTGTATAGATTTTTGCTTATACTGTTTTTTTTCTAGTACATTTGCCAACGCAAAGTAATAATAACTTAAAGAAAGTAAAAACTTTGTAAACTAATATTTTTTAAACATAGACTTACAACACAATACATTTAGAAATTTTTTAATCTATCAGTTTTACTTAATACAAAATGATATTCATTACTGCGGTTTGCCAATTTTGTAATAATGTAATTTGATAACGAGAAAGATAATATTTTATTTTTTTGTGTGGATAAAAAAATAAGACTTACCAAATTTGTCAAAAGCATTATAAATCTGCAATTAGTGCACATTATAGGTAATATAGATTAATACTAATAGCCCAATATTAATTAGCATTATTTTAGATTAAAAGCGAATACGTACATTTCACATAAATCCTCCTCTGTCATTAATAACCTAAATTACAACAAAAAACATTAATTTAAAAAATTCTCGTTTGTGCAAACTTTGACAATATTTTTTCCTATACAAACCTTGGTAAACAATGCTCGCTTTTATCTGTTTTTAATTTCGAAATGTGCTGCTTTTGCTGGACAAGCTGCTATAATTTTTCCTGCAAAGCAAGAAAAAGACAGTCAAGCTTTACAAGCAAAAATGCAGTTTTATATTTATATAATTGAATAATAAAAGTTAAATATCAATAAAATTAAAATAACGTGATTACATTTTATAAATTTCAAAGGGTGATGATAATAACTCAAATGCGCTTACTTTATGATCACTTGTGCTTATGGTATGCAAAGGAGCAATATATCAGTTTATAACACACGCTAAACGCTTAAAACTGTAAATGAAAACACTGCAACCGGAGATAATTTATTTTTCTTTACACTTCAGTTCATAATTTATTTTCTAGTACCTAGTAATATTTCAGCTATAACGACAAACTTTTGGAAAGGTTCCAGCTCAATCCACTTTGATTTTCTATCTACAACTTTTTTCTTTTGTATGTTAAAAATGTTTTATCAGTTTTATCACTAAATCTGTTGTACTTTTTGCTACTTATGCTAATACTATACATATACTTTTTTGCAGATCTAGATTTTAAGAGAATTTGAGCAGTCTTTAAACTTACGTAAAGTTTATACTTTTTTCTACGGCAGATGTTAAACCATTTGTTTATCAACTCTTTTGGGTAGATAAAGTAGCACTTTAACCGCAAGGGTAGATAAAATGTTTTAGTAATCCATAGTAACGAAGCAACACAATTGCGATTTTTGTGTCAAAAGTTGATATTTTCTTTAAATAGTTATTTATTATACAAGACGATAAAATTGAATTTTATATAATAAAAATTTTATAGTCGTGTACAATATAAAATTTTATTCAGTCCTCACTAATTTTGCAGCCAATTTGGTCGATATTTATAAATGTCAAAGTCTAAGATCGTTAGCAACTAACAACCGCAGATATACAACAATGGATGTATTTTTTATAAAAAATTCATTTTAACATGAAGAAAAGAGTAGATCAAATTCTATTTTAACATAGAGGATTGAATAAATTTTATTTTTTCTCTTAAACTTGAAGTCCTGCTATAGAAAAAAAAATGTTGTATTATACACGACGATAAAGGTTATTTAGCTACTGAAATTGTGACTTTGTCACTAGTGAACTTAACTTTTTCACCAAAATTTCGGAAACATTGTTGGAGAGAAAGTTTATAAAACTTAACTTTTTCACTCGTAGATAAACAATCTTTTTATAGAAGGACTCGCGTCTCAGAAAAAAATGCATGGTAAGATACCAGTAACATGGAAAAATGTTAAAAAAAGATATTTATAAAAATTTCGAAGTTATGAGAGTTTAAATTTTGCACTTTGACTCTATTTATTTCTGTTGGAAAAATAATTTTCCAAGTTTTTTTGCTCCAGGCTATTAGAAGAGAAAACAAGAAAGCTGTATCCTAAATTGTAACTCTATAACCAGGTTACTTGTGGCTTTTATTTGCAAAATTTTTGTACCTTTATTAAAAAATTATAAAAAACATATACAAGATCATCAGCATCATTAAATAGGCATTAAAAAAAGTGAAATGTCCAAAAATAAATGTTAAATTTTTTGACAGATAGAACATTAAATTAAATTAAATGTTCCTGGTATCTTATCTTACTTAAAATTTTTCTCTAGGGCGCGAGTTCTGACACCCTGTATAATAAATAACTATTATTTACACAGTTTTATACATTAGTTAGATAAAAAATTGATTTGTGGTGTACTAAAACTAAAATTTGCCAGTTATTATCAACTTTTGTGTGCCAGTAGTACCAAAAAATGTTCATAACACGTAACCTATGGCATCTATAAAAGTTAAGCAGACCATTCAAAGCTACAAAAACACCTGCATTAACTTATGAAACAATTTTTTTTTAAATAAAGTTAAAACACTTGATTATACTAGTATAGAAAGAGAAACTGATCAAAAATAAAGTTTTTATTGATGATTTAACAAACTCGTTAATTGTTAAATAAATTTTGGTAAAACAAATGACATTTGAACATAATTAACTAAATGTCCGTTACTCTATAGACCTTAAAATGTGATGAATTTCTTGATTACAGCAAAATATGTATAAAAAGAAAAATTTTGTGTGAATAGTTGTGATAATCTGTTTATTTAGTTGTCTTTTCTTTTATGTAATAATCCTGAACCCGATTAGGGGCAAGTTCTGAGTCAAAACTTAAGTTTAAAAGGTCGTCCTTTTGTTTGGAGTTTATAAATTCATCAGTGCATCATTTTGTGACAAAGAAAGTAAAGAACTACAATGAGAATGCGTACACTTTTGTTACTATTTCTCATTTTGAGATATTGAGGGATTTTAATATAGTATTATGGATTCTAGACAAAAACTGAAATGAAAAGAATGTCGTATAACAGAACAGTAAATTATAAGCTTGCCCGAATTGACTAGTCGCTTTTTAATTACACCAGCCAGAGCAACGTTTTTCCCAACCACATATGAGGTTATTTAATTAAAACCGTCAATCTTACTTAATGAATAACGGTATAATTTTAAGGTTGATTGTACTAAAAAGTGTCTTGTAATATTTTCTTCTCAAGTGTCAAAATTATAAATGGGGGCGGCATCGGGTTAAAATCTTCGTCTATGCTAAAATCAGATTCGCATTAATCACCTGGTGGCGACACGGACATGACGTCACATTAATTCTGTCAAGCTGCCGCAGCCCTGGAGCTCTTACTTGAACCTATAATCCAACCACCCCCTGATTTGACAGTGATATGTGAATCTACGGCCCTCACTACATAAATATATTAAGTGCATAGAAGTCAGACTTTAGAGCCACTTCGTGTTTAAACGAGGATTACTTCACTAACCCGCTAATACCGCTTGTACTTTGGGGCGTTAATCAAAATCGGTCCGATAACCAAGATTATTAACCCAAAGACCTCCGACAAGTGTTCACTAATTACCTGCCATCGACACATTTCGACACCCAAATGCCTAAATCGAACACCATTCCTCTGCCAAGCACTCGAGCAAAGAGTTAGCCAAAGTGTAGACAAAAGTTGATTGGTATTAAATATGTATATCAAGGGCTGTACTACAGATGGTTAAAAAATATAATATAGTATTCGGAGTCTAACAGTATCAATGAACTATATTCTGCGTGTTCGATCATGAGTGGTATACACCATTTTTTCTAATATCTATACTATTTGACTACACACACAAATTGAATTTTGTAAGTTTTTGCAAAGAAATGAGACTATTGTAATGAGATGTTGAGGTTTTTTAAAGCTTGAACTTGTATATTTAAATTCAAACTTAGTTATTAAAATTCAAAAAGAAGTTCTTTCAATAACTTGTAATATTATTGTCATGAAATGTCTCATATTAATGAAATTCATTTTTAAAATAACAATAATACACTTGCGGACACGGAATTTTGGACAATTTGTCATTCGACTGATATAAAAATGTAAAACGGGCCACCTCACTTTTGGTTTTTGTAATTTTTATCTAGATAGCTAGAGAAAAAATGACAATAAATCAAAATAATTTATTTACGTCAATCAGAATGACAATAAAGCGTGGTTTACATTGACATTTTTTAAACTGGCAAAAATTTGATGTCCAAAATTCCGCCACTGTATTAATCTTACACTGTGTCAATTTTAAAACTTGCAATCATCAATTTCTCTCAACTGAAAAAGTTATTAATAATCACTCAAAACCGTTTTGGTGGTTCCTAGAGGGAATTAAAATGACATGATAAGTGACACACTTCCACCCACCTTTGAATATAATAAAAAAACGATAATTTAACGTCTTCGTTTTTGAATAATTGGAAAATTGGCTTTACCAAATAGGCTGTTGTATGACATTTTTGAAAAGCGCTTATGGGCTTTCCAACGATGTATCGCAAGTAGGGTCGTGCCATTTAAAATTTTCAACTTAAGGTGGCTGTGGCTTAAGGGTGGGTGGAGGAGCGTCACCTACCATGCCATTTTGATTCCCCCTAAAAACCACCAAAACGGTTTTGAGTGATTCTCAATAACTTTTTTAGTTCTAGATATTGACGATTGCAAGTTTTAAAATTGACACCCTGTACATCAAACAATTCATCAACATTATTACTTGATAGCAATATCCGTTATGGTGAATGTTGCCTGACTGCAGGTGTAAACCGCGGAGTCAGTGGAGTGTAAAAGTTGTGGAAATTAGAATGAAAATGGCAGAGAAGTATGTTTTGAATAATTCTCTGCACAATTGTTTCTTCTTCTTTTGTCTAGTCAAATTATAATAATAACTTAATTAATAATAATTATAAACAAACATTAGATGAAAATATAACATAATAGTGTAAAATAAAAATAATACCAAAAAAAAAAATTGTAAAAAATCATAATGTTTGATCTAATAGCAGTATCTATCACCATTTTACTACCAAAGAAAAAAATTGAACTTTGTCTACAGTTTTAGACTTTCCAACACTTGTTCTATGGTTCTCAAGCCTCTCAAGCATTTTTTCAGCTTATTTCAAAGTTTAAACAGATTTTTGCAAAAAACAATCTGTATTCGACATTTTGCTACACTAGTTAAATTAATAAATACTTTAGATAATAAGATAATCACCACACAAATTTTATACAAATTCACTACGTTCAAGTTTGCTACATAAACTATCATTTTTAGCACTCCTAATAACTTTATGTATGTACTATTATTCACTAGCCAAAAAGCTAAACTTTGATCAATGCGTGAAATTTTTGAAATTTATGGTAACAATTTTCTATAATAAAAGTTTTGTACTATTTTGCATATACATGTATGTACATATTTTGGTAACAAAAAAAGTAAATAATGAGAAAAATTTAATATTTAAAATAAAATAATTAAAATTAAAATTAAAAATTAAAACGAAAATATAAAACAGAAATTATTATCAAGTTTCAGTTTACACTTGAAACATTTCATTAACATGTCACATAATGAATAAAACGAAACACAAATAAAAAGCGTAATATTTCAAAAAAATAAAAAATTAATGAATCATGTTCCATCTCGTTCTAGAGTTCGAAATTAAATTTAGCTTAATTTCATTAAACAAATCCATATTTTTAATTTATCTTGATATTTGTACACTTATTATTAATATCAATTTTTGTTGTAATGATTTGTTACATTTTATTTTTAAAATTTTTAATGAAACGTTAAACCAAACCAATGAACACAAATATTATACAAAATAATTATTAATTATACTAAGTACTTCAAATATGATTAAAAAACTCCACTGTAAGTAATTGCTACTAAAAGAACAAGAGTTTAATAGTCAGTTTAAAATCGAGGTCGAAGTTTAATAAACCGAGGATTTTAAACTATAAACTTGTGTTGTCGTCAAATTTTTTTCCAAATCAGAAATTTTATTAAACTCGGAAATTTTTATACAGATATTTGTCAAAGTTGATAAAATGCCAAAATAAGTGTATTTTTTACTTATTATTAAACTTATTATTAGTGTTGAAAAAAATACCTAAATAGTATAAATTTCATATTTATTTGTTCACAGTTTTATTCACTTACTTGTAGTTTACTATATTTTTTTAGAGTAATTATTGAAACTGTCACATTTAAGTGCAAAACGATCTAAAGTTTCTAAAGAGATAAAAGTAGTTGCGTTTAATAGAGAGTAGACAACGCAAAATAAATTGTAAACAATTTTAATTAAGAAGAATTACACAGTATTTTGTAGTTAACAACTAACGAAACAAAATTACTGTGACTAATTGTTTCAATAATTAGCGTTTTTTGTGTTTGTTGCAAAGCAGTTTTCCTCTGAAACAAGAGCTTGTTTGTGCAATAAATTTCCACCGGTTTCTCAAATTACTTAAAGGTGCTTAGTATAAGATTACCTCAAAGGCATTCATTTTATCGAAAATTAGCCTTGTCTGAAAAAACATTTTCATTTGCTTTAACATGGCTTTATTATTCCCATAAGAAAGAAATAGTAACTGGCGGTAATTAAGATTTAAGAAGCTGCAAGTTTATTATTCATTACGCACTTTCCAGCGCCTCGAGGAAATATGAATATGAACGGGAAACACGAGCAGCTGTTTTATATTCTCGGTTAAAAATTTGGAGCACGTGCCTCTTCCGAACCCACACCATTGTCTCTAATTCACATCACACCAATTAGGCTGGCAGAAACGGCAGACTTGTGTCATTATTTATTAATTTGACGACAATGAGGGAGAACATTTACCGCAATTAGAACAAACGAGCCATTTGGGCAAACGCTTTTTCACCCACCTTTTCAGCCAATTCGGTTATTAATCTAAATTGAGTTTTTTTCTGTTTATTTTCATGAGTTTGTCAACCTTGCATGGATAAATTTAATGGCCGAAAATTTTTACTCTTTTATAGTTTACGATCTATAAAACAGAGCATTGTCCTCGATAAACAAACCGATTTGGGTTTGGACTGTAGTACATACATTTTGCTCGGAGATGTCAGAGGCGCTACCTTTTAAATATCTAATAATGAAGAGAGCAGGCGAGAAAATGAGCAAAGATCACTCCTCATTTTCGATATGATCGTTAACAGCAACTTGTTGAAGGCGGGTGTAATGCAATCAACGTCAGTTTGATGAAAGACGATTAAACTACCGGAATTATAACCGCAGTAATAAAATTCAGAGGTGCTTGACTCTGTCGCTGACTGAAAATCAACTTTCAGGACAGTGTAGACACGTTATTGTATCTTACTGTATTGATTACTGTTTTTTTTTCTAGTGCACTTGTCCCAGTTTACTCCCTATTCATTCATACTTAACTTAACTTTTTACAATGTCTTGGAAAATTGCGGCGCCCATATTACCAGCCAGATCTCTCCTCAAATATTAGAACAAGTGTCACTTCATTGCATACAAAGCTGTTAATACGTACTCGGCCGCTGAATGTTGGAAATTAGCGACGCGTATTAAAAACATCTTTTGATGTTACAAATCTAACAGCAAATGCGAAACCATATTTCACGGCTTTCAGGTTAAAATTTTCATCGATTTTTACTTCTACTTTGTATGGCTTCAAGCTTCAACACCAAAAAACACTCAATATATCTTTATAAAAAACAATAAATTGAATTTGTATACAGGGTGTCCCAGCGAGTTGGTAAAATCCAATATTGGCAATATTGATGGCTTTTAAATAATAACATTTTAAAAGATGTACATAGGGAATTGATAGATAGTAATCTAAAGCACCATCTAAAATTATTTTCAACTACACAGCATGTCCCAAAAATAAGTTACAATTCAAACTTTTTAAATAAAACACCATATGTTTTTTGGCATTTTTAGATGTAGCGTTTTAAGACAATGTTTTTACGCAAAACTTTTATTAGTCGATTTTGCTTAGTTTTAATAATAAGACGGTTTTTTTGACGAAAACATGCACTTTTTAAAAATCTCTTTTACAATAAGACAGCTGTAACAATTTTTTAGTATTTTGTAAAGATTAAAAAATCAAGAAGTTTGTTGAAAGTTAAATAACTTAAAAAATTTAAATGGAACATCCGACTTATTGTTTTTCCATCTAATAGACCGTTAAATTGTCTATAAACTTTTAAAATGTCTAGAATTGATAAATAAATAGTTATTTGTACAACTAGTTTTGAAAGTCATACTTTTTTTCAAGAATTTGCAGTTGATTAACGAGGGCTCTGTGTGAGTTAATCAAGCAAATGAGTGAAAAAAAGGACTTTCAAAACGAGTTGTAGACAACATTTTTTTGCATAGTGATAACCCCAAGAACCCTAAAGACCAAAAAGATATGTTTATTAAATCAAATCGTAATGTATGGCGCGCTCCTTGTAACGAACTCTATAGAAACTATAGAAATAACTATAGAAATATAACTATAGAAATCGTTTAAAAAAGTATAACTTTCTATACGATTAATCGTGATGAAAGTTCAACTTTCATAATCACTATGCAATAAAAGATATTCAACATTCAATATTAATTGTAGCAACAATGCCTATCAATATGTGAGGATTGTAGATAACGTATGGTGCGAAAGTTTTGGGAATTTTTTTAGATGTTTATAGCCTTTTCAAAACTTGTTTATTTTTTAAACTAAGTGTAATAACAATTGATAATATAAACAACAATAAATAATCCATAATCAAATTACTGATAGTGGGCCATTATCTTCAATGGCACTCAATTTTCTTCTGATTTGTTCCATTCCCCTCTGGGCAAAAGCACGATCGATTTCTCTAAGCTTTAAAAAAGTTCGACGTCGCAATTTTTTCTCATTTCTGACTTCCTATCTCTTGTCATACACTTTTTTGTACAATATTGTCCAAAACTCTTCAGTTGATCGAGTCTGAGGTACATTGGGAGGATTGTATACTTTGGGTACAAAATTTAATTTATTGATTATAAACACCTAAAAGTAAATGATTTTGAAAAAACAATTTAATAATCTCTTAAATACAAAAACAATGAATAGGGTGTTCCATTGAAATTTTTTAAGTTACTGATTTTTTAACAAACGTCTTCATTTTTTGTATCTTTGCAAAAACCCTAAAAAACTGTTACAGCTTTATAGCTTGTACTTTTTTCTTTGTGGCAGTAACAAAAAAATATTTCTAGATGTCTTAGTTTTTGTGCAATCAATTTTTAAATTAAAAAGTGCATGTTTTCGTTAAAAACCGTCTTATTATTTAAAGCTAAACAAAATCGAGCTTAAAAACATTTTCATAAAAATCTACATCCAAAAACGCTAAGAAACATATGGAAAAAAAAAACACAAGTTTTTATTGTAATTTATTTTTGGGACACGCGGTATGGTTAAAAATATAATTTTAGGTGGTGCACTAGATTAGTATCTATCAATTTCCTATACAGGGTGATTCTTTTAGGGCTTACATTAGAAACTTGTTCTAATGCAGATAGGAATTTGAAATTTTGTACACAAACCAAATCGACCAAATCAATTAAATTATTTTAAAAATAACTGAACTAACCACTTATTTGTATTGCATTTTTGAATTCTCCTCTCTCTCAAATCATAGTTTTTGACATATGTGAATTTTTTGGTTAAAACATCACAGCTCTTGAAGCCTTTGCGATAAGTGAATATTTTTTTATATTCGATAACCACAGGTTCGAAGAGTTTTCTAAAATTTTCAAAATTGTCAACAGTCAAATTGCAAACTTAATATGACTTTTTGAAAATGGTGATTAACAAACAGCTATAACTCAGTTTTTTCAAATAAAATGACCCTATTTTCTCAATGGCAATTAAAAATCCTTAGATTTGTGGAAGGACTTTTATCAATATGTCCTATACCCATCTCTTACAGTTTTTGAAATAATCAGGACAAACGTGTTCTTGTTTTTTATTTTTATAATTAATCACGTAGGCTTTGAAAAATTATCAATACGTATTAAAGATTTGTTTACACAACACCCGTCCGGAATTACAAAGAATTGAGGCAAAGGATTGAGACGGCATTTAATGATCTTCAAGCAAATGAAATAATGGAAGCCACTCAATCAGTTCACCAACGAGTTTTGGACAGTTTGAAAATGGTGAAAAAAAACTGTAAGAGATGGATATAGGACATGTTGATAAAAGTCTTTGTAAAAATTGATGTACTTTTTATTGCCGTTGAGAAAATCGAATCATTTCATTTGAAAAAACTGTTTGTTAATTATCATTTTAAAAAAATCAATCATACTAGCCTCGCAATTTGATAGTTGACAGTTTAAAAAATTCTAGAAAACTCTTTCTTAGGTTATCGAATGCAAAAAAAAATTATCTACTTCTCACAAAGAGTTCAAGAGCTGTGATATTTTTGAATGAACCCCTGCAAATGAAAATTTTGACCAAAAAATTGACATATGTCAAAAACTATGACAGATAAGTACTAATAACTAGATACATTTTACTCAGTTTAAAAAGGGAAATTCAAAAATGCAATAAAAATAAGTGGTTACCATTTAAAATTTCAAAGTTGGCGACAATTTCTCGTAGTTCCGGAAGTTCAGCCATTTTGAAAATAATTTAGTTAAACTCAGACTGGTCGATTTGAGTTGTATACAAAATTTCAAATTCCTATCTGCATTAGAAGTTAAAAAGTTTTTAATGTAGGCCCTAAAAGAATTACCTTAAAATTTATCATTTAAACGTCAATATTCACTGGGACACCTTGTATTTAAAAATACACTTTATTACTAGTACAGGTTTTAAAACGCTTTTTTTATTGGCGTAACATCGACCATGTGTAAAGACCCGGAAACTCTGACACTAATATGATTTAAAATTGAGTAATATTATCAGCGTAGCGTTTTCAAATCAATCGAATCGAAAATTGCTTCAAAAAAGTTGACACTCTTTACCAAGTTGTAAAAATCTGTTATCATAAAATGAAAAATAATCTTTAAACTCATGTCTAACGTAATGTTCTTGGCTAGTCTGGTAATTATAAAAACGCAAAAAACAACAGACAAACTTCTATCATTATTTTCACAAAGTGGGAGTTCTCCGTGTTGGAAAGAAAGTGAAGCAGGAGTTTCATCATATAAATTTGGAAAATCAATGATCGGGAATTATTTGAAGGTGTATAAGAGTGGGTTTTATCTTAACAACACACCCACCATATTTTTATGGGGTCATTTCGGTTTTATGGAGAGTCTATATACTTGGGATAAAGGGAGTTCGATTTGGAGATGAAATTGGTGTCTCGCTGGATATTTCTCCACCTCATGGTGTCATAGTGTCTTGAGAGTTTCATTGTGTTATAAAAACGTGCTTCGAAATAATGATTTTGTATCAATTAGAGTCGCTGACAATTTCTGTGCTTAACAGGTATAATCAAATCAATTGAAAGCTTTGCTATTGATATCAATAAAACTCTTCACCGTGAACAAAATCAAAGAGCAGAGAATTGTGAACGCTCTCAAACATCGATCACTGGTGTAACGTGAAAAGCTCAAATTTCAAAAATGATTTATTATCAGTGACGGTGAATAGAAATCGAAAATTTTAGGTAATTACACGTTTTCCGGTGCCTAACTCTCAATGGTCAGCAACAACATTTAGTGACTGACGGCTTTCATAATGTTTTTTGATGGTTCACCCTAAAAATCACAATCCTGATAAAATAATGTGCGTTCTGTTTGTGTTTATTTTATGGTTCGGTATTCTTGAAAATATAAATAAATAAAATAACCTTAATTTATGGTTTAAAAAAAAACAGAAAGTCGATATTTCCACCTTGTAAAATCGCCAACCATAAAAATACACTAAAACTTACCGAGACTTTAAACCCAGTGACGCATGTTAGATCGACATAATTCTGCATGATTGAGGATCAAATCACCCTCAACATATTTCATAAAATTTATCAGCACCTCCTGACCTCGTCAAAATTATAGCACCAATCAAAATAATAGGCACATAAAAGAGCGTTTTCAGATTTGTAAAAGAGCATCAAAGTTGTGTGTTAAAAAAAATACAGGATGCGCCAGAACTCGCGCCCCAAAAAAAATGCCATGTAAGGTAAGAAACTAGGAACATGGAAAAAATGTTAAAAAAGCCTATTTAGAAAAAGTTTGAAGTTATGAAACCTTAAATTTTGTACTTTGACTAAAGTCTATTTTTTTAAATGGAAATATCAAACAGTCTTAACGTTGGCACCACTAGTAAATTCATTCGTGGTAATTTTAATAAAGGAAGTTGGCAATTCTGATTTTTTGAATTTATTTGAAAACGATGTCATTAAACGTCAACACAAAAATCGTCTAAGAAAATTTAGAGACGAAACACTAAAAAAAGAACGAATTCGGTAGCGCTAACAGTTTTTAGAAATTTGGAAACGAATATTTCGCAAACAGGAAGTTAGAAAAAGGGAAAAATGTAGACGCAATTTGTAATGCAGGTTTGCTAAACATTCTCAATTTTTAGCAAGAAATTGACAAGAATACAAAATAAACATGAATTAGAAAGAACCTAGGAAAGAACGCAATTAAATTAGTGTCTTGTGCATCGTTTTTGAGGAACGAGTTGAAAAAGTAACCATTTTAAAACTAAAGCTGAAGAAGAATTTATAAAATGCATCAACTTTGAGCTCACTTCAATAAATTACACAAAATTTACTGCTAATCATCATAATACCTACTTGTATCTTTTGCTAAATAACTTTTTTTCTGTAAGTATATACATCCTTTTTCATTAAAGTTTTTGTAGCAAAAACCTCATTTTTGTCCACAACATTGTACTTACTTGCAATGTGTTTTTATTAAAATTATTAGCACTGAATTCTGTCTTTAGACATTAAGTAATGACGTCTGTCCTAAGGTATTCAATTATAGCCCTTTCAAAGAGCAAACAGGCACACAAGATTTATAAAAGTCAAAATTTTGACATCTCAATTTGAACACATATCCATAATTTTTTAACAAAATATCTAGGAACAAAAACAAAGAGCAATTTCCATTTAAATAAAAAACAGACTTTATATTTATTTCTGTTCGAAAAATAATTTTCCAAATTTTTTTGCTACTGGCTATTAGAAGAGGAAACAAGAAGCTAAATTGTAACTAAATTTGAACTTCTTCTAAATAATTATAAAAAACAATATATTCAAGATCATTAGTATTAAAATAGACATAAAAAAGTTAAATGTCAAAATTTTTTGACAGAGAATTTTTTTTAACATTTTTTTTGGCGTTCTTATCTTACTTGAAAATTGTCTCTGGTGCACCAGTTCGGACAGCCTATTTTGCTTTGTAATTAAAAAAAAAGATTTACAATTGAAAATACAAATCGTTTTTTTATTGAGCTAGGAAGAAGGCTAAGTGTATTTTGTAAGTATTTTTTCTAAATTAGTTGAAATAAGATGTGTATCAAAATATGAAACAGAGTCCACGTGAATAAAAGTCACTCGAAATGATAATCAAAGCCGATTTAAATTGAGTTCTGATTGGTTTGTGAGCGGATTTGGTCCCGTATAAATATAGCTCTGCTACTCGAAAAAATCAGCTTTAAAAATCTCTTTGTTTCCTCCAGAATCTTAATTAAAGTAAAAACGCCTTTTCAAGTCCTACACGTACTGCGGTCTTAATTAATAAATTATCTTCCCCTAAATTGGCAAAATTAAATGTGATGGCCACGAGTGGCACGACCATCGCGTAAACATCCGAAATCGGCACCTCTTAAAAATTTACGACCTCTTTAAACCACCCCCCGAATGTTATTAAATTTTTATTAATTGCACCTGTTGTCGGTTTTTGAGTCGACGTGTGTCTTCGAATATCGCCATCTGATCGGTCGGCATTGTGCGTGTTTGCGGGGGTGCACGCCGGGGGCACCGCCCTAGCGCCAGATGTGCTCGGGGATCGATCCCGAGACTCAAAACTGGGTCCTGTGTGCTGGCAGCCGGGAACGGCCGGGCCGCCCTCGCTCCCCCCTTCCTTCATCGTTCACCACCACCACCACCACCACCAGTTCGGTTCATTCATTCCTTGCACTCTCCTACGCCGTGATTTATGTTATCGCCGAATCACTCACGGGCTTATGTTCTTTCGGCCCGAATTCCTCCTAATTATTCAAAAATGCCCCCGCGTTCACGACACAAAAGTTAAAATAATGCGCTTTGGTTTTCAAAAATTTTAAGAATAACAAAACAAATACTAATCGAAAGGAGGCCAAAATAATTAAAAAATCAATATAAACACGTTAAATTAACAAACAAATATACCTTTTTAGCAGGGCTGTACCCAAGGGGGTGGATTAGGGGGTTGAACCCCAAATGCTGAGCACTTTGTTATATAGTGTTATAAGTGTTAAAAATTTAGTTTTTTTATTATTTTATTGAGTTAATTTAAAATTTTTGTGAATTAATTTTTCATGTGTTAATTATACAGTGTTTCATTTTTATTGTTAGGTACAAATTTAAATAGTTGATAGAATATTTAATTTTAAGACAAAAGTGTTTCGAAAAAATGCTATGAAAGGGAGCTACACCCCCTAAAAAGAGTACCTTTTTTAAAGGGTTTTTCCCAATATTTCAGAATAGATAAAATTAGTACCTTCATATGTACACCTAAACAAATGCCAAATAACAAAATTTTTAATCAGGGGCATCCTAAACGGTAAAACAAATTTAATTTTTAATTGTTATGCTGTTTATGGTCTGTAACATAATTTTTAAACCCATTTTTAGTAAAAATCCGTAAATTGTTTCGGAAAAACACAAAAGACGACCTTTTTTTTATGAAAAAATATGATATTTTGTTGCTGAAAGTGGCAAGAAATCACAGGCAAAATGGTTAGAGTATTTGTACCCTAATCCCATCTAGTTTAGGAAGCCCCTAATTAAAAATTTCAACATTTTATTTTTGTACTTGTTTAGGTGTATAAAAGTTATCATCTGTACCAAATTTTGATTTTTTTTCTAAAATGATTTCGAAATTATTGAAAAAAACCTATTAAAAGACGCACCCCTTGGGTAGCATTTTTCGATATATGTTCATAGAAAATTTTTGTTTTAAAAATGAATATTCTATCTTTTATTTAAATTTGTAACAATATAAAGTATTCAAAATTTATTCTTTTTTTTTGTTACTTTTGTGAGTTAATTTGTATTTTTTTATGTTTAATTAGGATCTCTTATTTCAATTTATAATAAAAACGTGTACTTAGAGATTTTTGTTTTTTAATCCGCCTTCTTTCATTTCATTTTCATGGGCCAACAAGAAACCCCCCCGAAATAAAATCCTGGTTACGGCTCTGCTTTTTAGTAAGTTACGTAAAACTTTCTTGATAAATAAAAAAATAAACTTTTAAAGAATTAATTATGGAACATCTGTAAATGTATGAATTTACGAAAATGGTTGAAAATTAAAAGATTTGCTTTACCCTGTTAATATCCAGTTTCTGAAAAGTTTTCAAAAAATGGAAAAACAATTTCATTCATTGATAAATTTAATTCGCATTTTGACTTGTTTCTAAAATTCCACTGTGAATTAAAATTTACTGCTAAACCGACAGAACATTTTTAAATTTTAATCATCAGCTAAAGAAATTTACTAAAACTACCTACTGGTTTTCAGTGTTTCTTCTTAAGTTGAATGTACGTCAAGTACGTAGCTTTTATTACTTATTATTCTATAATTTATAGAAAACAACTTTTAAATGAAAACAATATTTTCTGTTTTTTTTAAGTGGTATTTTTTTTATTTTTAGGATATTGTAGGTATTTGTTGACAATAAGTGAATACAAATTTAATATTGATTTTATTCTATCAATTTTCTTAATTCGCTTACAGCTACATTACTTTACATTTTTATATAAAACAATAAAAAGGAAGGTCTAATTACTAGGCTTCTGATTACTACAAACTGTGTTGCTTATTTTACGATTTTTTAAAGTTTCAAATAAAAAACTAGTAAGACTCGGGTGCGTAACCTTATTCAGTCGTAGCTTGATCTAGTTTTTGACTTAATTTAAAACCAACCCTTAATATTATTATTTCAGTAAACTAGAGTAAACTAGTAGAATTATCAAAAGTATTATTGTTTTTATTTTATTATCTTTAAATATTTAATTTTTAAAAATTAGTGTTTTTATAACTAGCATGGAAAAAATAGCAATAATGCAAGGTGGAAAATGTGTCATTACCCCCCGTACTCAGATATCCGATCGAGAGGTCCAGTTTTGAAATTGGGCAGAGTCCAAAGGGCAATGACATTTCCACCGACGTTTGTATACTATTTTATTGACAAATATAGAGTAACAATCAAATTACCTTTGAAATAAAAATTTGGACAATATGACATTTCAGCATCATTTAACAATTGATATAAAATATCAGGTGTGGGTTGGGAAGTGATCACTTCCTTATCACTTGTTATGTAATATGACGGTTTAGGTTAGCCACTTTACAACCGAAAACTGACAAAGAAGGGACCACTTCCCAACCTGAACTGTCAAAGTCATGTTTTTTAAAATTTGGTAAATCCTTTATTGGCTTTCTGTTCTTTATAGAAGTTGATAGTAAATACAATAGTAAGTATACAAAATCAAGTTTTGCCTTGGTAATAAAACATCTCCTACCTCGGTATGTAATCTACTATTATTCTGATATCACATTTCTTTAAATAATAAATTATTTGTGTTTCTGTCAAAGGTGATGCATTGACATAATTGCTAAGCAAACAAAACAATAATATTTGATGCGCTTGTAATCTCAGAAATTTTTTATAAATTATTTTCCGACTTCCAAAAAGGTAGAAATCGGCACTTTACTATAGTAACTGTAAATAATAGTATATTATATCACAAGGTAGAAAAGAGATTTTTTATAGCCGAGCTGGTTAAATACTCCGAGGCTATAAAAATCTTCTCTGTCGTGTTTTGTATAACATTTTTTTCACATGTAACATGTCGTAATTCACAACTACAATTTTTGTTAATTCACTATTACCTACAGTAATTAATTACTTACCTGAGTTATTAACTTAAGTTGGAAGTATTATTTTCTTCTTATCATAAATGAGGTTATGTTATTTTTGTACTTCTGCAACTATTAAAGGAATTTTCTAACTTCATAATATAAAATATTTGTTAAAATAACAAAGAAACTTACTACCGATAGTATTTAACAAGAAATAAACCCATTTGTTGTTTGAACAGTTTTGACATAGACAGGAGGATTAGAGTTGGTGTTATTTTGATGTTTTTAATGGTGTAATTTAAGTCTTTTAAAAAAAAGTTATGAGAGTTTAAATTTTGTACTTTGACTCTATTTATTTCGGTTGAAAAAATAATTTTCCAAGTTTTATGGCTACAGACTATTAGAAGAGGAAACAAGGAAGTTGTATCCTAAATTGTAACTCGGTTTAATATTATTTGTGGCTTCTATTGGCGAAATTTTTGTATCTTTACTAAATGATTATAAAAAAATATATATACAAGATATCGGTACCATTACCCTGGTACCTTATCTTACTTGAAATTGTTCTCTGGGGCGCGAGTTCTGACACACTCTGTATAACTTACATAGAATACTCGTAGACAATGTTTGAAAAGTAATTAAGTTCACTGAGGTTAAAATCGAGCTAAGGTGTAGCTTATATCGTAAAGCTAACATTGAAATTGATACTCTTAGTGTTACAGAAAGGTTGGATCACGAAGGTCAATGCCTATCGAGTTAAAAGTAAAACAAAGTCATTTGCTAAAACAAATTTAATTTTTATTAGTACAGCAAATCAAAAATCAATATTTTGTAGACTTTAACTAAAAACAATAATGATTTTATTTAACAGATGCTTAACAAGATTTTTATGGCTCAAAATAATGTTAGTCGCACTAAAAATTCAAAGTGATAAACTTACTTCAAACGTTTTTATTGATAGCGTCACCTCACTTGCATCGAAATAAAAAGTCCAGATAACCTGAATGAACCTTCTTTTAAAGTTATTTTCAAGTCATTTGCACTGAGATAAGAATTAAAATTGTGACACTTAATTAATATTGTCAATAACATTTCGCACGAAAACAGTTTCTGACTACATCAATACGGATTCAAAGTTTCAGCAGTAGTTCAACGTTAGATGACACAAGATTCTAACTATTGCATTGTTGCAATAATTGATAACGACGATCTTCGTGAATTGCATCAGGTTTATTAAAGTTGAAAAATTTTAAGTTGCCTGCAGCGGCAACTACTCGATATAAGTGCTAAACTTAATACAGTTTTTTGCTAATTTTAATTTAAAATTAAACCTTGGAGCAGCTTTTCACAGATAACGCATTTTCAATCAACTTATAATTAAAATTAAAAAAAAAAACTGGAACAATATTGAATTGTTTATTTTGCTCAAATTTTTTTGTTGCGTCCACTCAATTCAACGAAAAATGGATTACTATGCAACTGCAACTGTTTGTAACTTTTAACAAAAGTCGAGAACCCTGCACTATATCTGTATTATTCTACATTGCTCTTGCAATAAGCTGATAACAGGATAAAAGTAGATTTGCATCAAATCCTATTTGCGTTATACACACGTTCCAGTCATGTATTTTGTGCGTTTGCGAGTCAATAATTTTCAAATTTGAAACATTTTAACTTTTTTGAAAATAAACGATTCATTGCAAACTTGCGTTAAAAGCTTTTCACCTTAGACGACAATGCTTTGATTTATTTCGATCATCCATTATCAATTTTACGAAAAAGAGAGAGAAATACTTTGATTTGTCGCAAAGACTCTATTCTTCAATCCATTACCACCATGTTTGAGAATTATTGTCCCATTTGAACAGTGTAGATGGTTTTTTAATGTCTTTTGTTTTCCTTTACCGAGTTAGTAGAGTTTATTCAAATAGGAAACTTAGCTGTTCTTACTGAAATTACAAAAATACATCTCAATTAAAGCACTGTATTAAGTGCACGTAAGCGGCAGAAGAGGGTATTTAATGTTAAATAAGTAATACTCTAATATGCTAACTAGTGTAACTACATCCATTTAGTAGAGTAAATTTAATTGGAAATCTTAATCGGGTCTTTATTTTAACAAAATTTTAAATTTTGTTTTTCCAGTCTTTAATATAATTCAAATTTTATAACATGATCAAAGCGATATTCGCATGTAAACGAGCACCACAAAGGGCATTTTTATGTGTGTAAAACTACGTAATCCAATGAATGTTTTTTCAAGCTTTGCAAAATTTTGCGGTGGCTTTGTGTCTTTTACTGTTCATTAAAAATTTACGTACTATTACAGAAACCGCTCAACATTCCGTTGTTTGATTCCTGCAGTTAATTTTTTTACAACTTTGTGTAAAGTTTATACTTCAAAAAGTCATTTAAAGTGAATTTTATGAAACAAAGAATGTTTCATTTTAACAAAATCAAGCATTGCAATTTTGAATAATGTCAAATTATTTGAACAATTTTTGTCAACAATTTGTGAATTGAAAATGTGCAATTAGAGAATGATTTTGTAGATGTGTAAGCTCAAGGGGCCGTTAACTTAAAAAAAATGTGGGTACAACTAATTCTAATTCCAAAAAAATTCTACCGAAATTTCAGTAATTCCGAATCCACCAAAATTCCATTGTAATTCCATTTCATCAGATTAATTCCTACAATTCTAAATTAATTCCTGTAATTCCAACTTAATTTCTGCTTAATTTACGAAATTTTTACTTAATTCCGATAGTTCGTAGAAAATTAACGTAATTTTGTAAAGACATTATCTCTGATAATTCCGAAAAGAATTTCAGTAATTCCAAAAAGAATTCCAGCAATTCAAAAATAATGCGAGTAATCTCAAAAAAATTCTTGTAATTTCATCATAATTATATTGTTTTCATATTAATTCTTACAATTCCAAATTAATTCCTGTAATTCCAACTTCATTTTAGTAATTATAAAATAATTTCTGTAATTCAAAATTAATTTCTATAGTTCTCACACATTCAACAAATTTTGAAAGGACATTATCTACCATAATTCCTAGAAGAATTCTAGTAATTGCAGAAAAATTTCAGAAATTTAAAACTAATTTCAGTAATTCCAAAAAAAAATCCAGTAATTCCAATAATCCATCGTAAGTCTATTGTTTTCATATTAACTTCTATAACTTCAAATTGATTCAAACGTAATTTTCGTAATTCCGTAAAGAAAAAAAAAAGACATTATTTATGCCACTAACTCCAAAATAATTCCAGTAATTTCAAACAATCGAAAGATAATTCCAAATAATTCCAAGCAATTTTGCTTAAAAATTTGTACAACTAATTCCAGAGTTAAAGGCCCCTCGTATATGCTAGGTGCCTGCCACTAGCAATGCAGTGAGATTATTTATTATTTTTTATTTATTATTTTTATTATTTACTATAAATTGAATAATGTACCCGACCCCAAGAAAAAAAGTTATGTAGTTAAATGAAGTTGGAGGTTATAAAACTAAAATGAGATTTTAACTTTCCGGCGACTAATAAACACTTTTTCTAGTTGTTTCTCTTCTAAAACCAGGATTAGAAGCTTTGAACGGCTTGAAAGCAGATTAACAACCGCTGAACTATTTTTCCATAAATTTATGATAGAATTAATACACGCTAAATAACTTCCTTGCACATTATAATTATAAACACGAAAAACAGGAGCTTACCTGAAATTTATATTAACTTTTAAAGGGTTCATTAGTTATCTCACCCTTGATGATATTTTTTATCGTTCATTTTTTATTTATTATCACATAATGTTGGCAAGATTTTACTATACCGTCCTTAGAATCAATACAGAAACAAATCAAGAATCGTCCTTGGATATTGATTGGTATTCTTACTAACATTAATATTTTATTTCCTATTTTACAGCTCTCGTAATCAAACCGTCCGCGCAAAATACTGGGTTGTTATTTAATATATTGTACGCTGTGTTTCAGAAAAAGTTGAACTGAAACAGTTTAAAACTTTCTTTCAGTCTTTTGTGTCGCTTAAGGCCGGTTTTGCTTACTTCTTTTATCTTCTCACATTTACACATTATGTGCTTTCTATATTGTCTTGTGTTTGTTTTCTCATAGTGTTACTCTCCTGTTATCATTCTATAATTTTTTTGTTTCGATAACGAAAAAATTAAACTTCGTTTTTATTTTTTTGGAACCAAGCCCAGACGTTACTTTTAAAATACAGAAAAAGAAAGTCGTAAAATTTTATTCTTTCCAATTTTAAAAGCATAAATCTGCAGTGTGTACCAACCTGTTTCGGCTATAAAATAAGAAAATTGTTTTGTAAAATCTGTCGTCATAATTCTCTTTTTGTGACAAGTTCAATTAAGAAAAAGTTGGTACATATCGTGAACTCGTATATGAGACAGGTGTATATTACCAAAACCAATTTAGAAGTATGTTAGGTAATTATTTCCGTTACGTATAACCCAGCTGTTACGTAAAGGTAACACAACAAATTACTCCTAAATTGTTTCCTTCCTCTGCATAATTATTGCAGAATATTTAAATCATATGTAGCGAAATCCTAATATTGGAGGGAAAATTTTAAGAAATATTCCGTTTAATGTACAGAAACTGGAGTCGGAAGTAATATCAGCGATGTTCAGGTTGATAAATCAATCGGAAAAGGCTGCAAAAATTGTTCAAAGAACCGTCGTGACATCTCCCACAATAACAAATACCTCAAAAGGAAATATGATTAGAGCGATAAGCATAATAAGAGTGATTTTTCCCTAATTGGCCTCTTCGATCGTTCTGTTGGCAACTATATAAATATTTAACGAGAAAATTTGCAAACTAAGACAAAGTTGGAAAGCTGAACACGAAGTTCGAACTAATTCAAATGTTTTCGCCGTATATCGATTTGATTTCATTAAATATTTGGATTGGCAAAAATGCCCTCTTCCAGATTTAACAAAACGTTTCATCTCCAATAAAAGCACTTCATATTTTAAAGAATGAAAAATCGAATAATCTTGAATCAGAAGAGATGATTTAAATGTGCAACAGTGGGATATTTCTCTTTCATTTTTCTGTTGTCGAACGTGTCGAAATTTACATTACAAAAATGAACATTTAATTAAACCCGAATTTGGAAAATGTCTGTTTTAAAATTTGGAGATTAATCTTGAGAGAATTAAAATATTTCTTCCATTTTGTGGCGATACATTTAAGCTTGAAGAGGCTTTAATTAAATGTTCACAATTAATATTATTTTTGTGTTGTGTTTTATTGCAATTTGTCGCCAATCGCTTGAAACTCTAGACAATGAGTAAACGCTTAATACATATCTGGCATTAACAAAATGTATTTGCAAATTAATTGAACAGGAAATTTCAACTCAAAAGGTTCTTTCAGCTGACTAATTAACTTTGTAGCTTGTTAGTTGCGTCATTCTAGTTGTGTTATAAGCATCGTTGCAGTGTTAAAAATGTTGTTAAGCCCTTAGAATTTAACCCAGATTTTAATTTTAATTAATGAAGAATAATTACCAAGCTCTGTGATACACCCTTATTCGGTGGCCCACTTTCTACCTGAAATCCGCATCAACTCGCAATAATCTGCCAAATTCGATTTATCTCATTTTTATAATGAGAAAGAGGCACACAATTTAATTGAAATTTAATTAATAATCAGTATTATTTGAACAAAAAGTTACGCAACCCCGATGGTCGTTTCCACTGTTTGAAAACTTCAGTTGCAGCTTTGAATAAGCATCGTTTCAATAAAGCGGAATTTTATTAATTAAAAGATCGTTGCAAACTTAAACGCGAGACAGCTTATTTGTGGCACTTTGGCAATAATTTCTTTTTAATCTTTTTGAACGTTTAATCCAAGTTTAACAAGTGAAACAAGATTTAAATATTAAAACTTAAACGGTGCTGATAACCGGAAGTGCAAAAATTATTTTCGTAATAACTACTTTTCTGAGACTTTTTTCACAGAATTATTTGACTAATTTTACTTTTTACCATTTTGTATTACTTGTCCTTGAAATATAAACCGAAGATGGATGATGGATGAACATGGAAGGCAAGGAAGTTCTTCCTGGACTGTGTCTCCCATGTTCAGGAGAAAAATTGCTTCTGCCAAAATTAAAATCATAGAAGAAAATAGCACTTTACACTAAAGATTTTTTGTTATGGAATCTATCATATTTTAAAACTGCAGTAAAATATTTAATTTTCTAGCACCGTCTAATGAAATTAGCTGAATGCTTTAATAAAACTGGACAAAATAATTTACAAAACATTTTAGTCGAGGACAGTTAGAGTAATATTATTACGAGTATATTAGACTAATACAGTAATACAGTCACTGTAGAATCCTGCCAAAAAATATAGTGTTTATAATAATATAATACTGAATAGATAAATAAATGCTGAATCTTTTCTTGGTTTTAATAAACTTCATTTACCATAAAAATAAAAAAAATTCTTTTGGGATTTCTGAAAGCTTAAAATTTTTCTGTTATTTTTTTGCAAGGCGTGCGCTGAACTTTATGATGCCTTGATAAAAGGAAATACCATTGCGTTTAAAGTGTGTAAATATGTCAGTTACAATTGTCGAGGCTAAAAAAAGGATTTTATAGCGCTCCAGCTAATGTAGAACTCGCCCTACGGACTCGTTCCACAGATAAAACCGACGCGTTGCAAAATCCTACTTTACATTACTCTATTCTAAAAAAAAACAACATGATAAATGCTGCTCATTTAGAAACTAGATGACTACTTAAGCTAGCCGTGAAATTATTACCTAATCCGAAAAATATTCTGTACATATTTTGAGAGTAGGTTATAAGTTATAACATAACTCTTATGAACCCCACTATTATTTCAATTAGTTAGGTTATGTGTTGTTATTTGACATCTAATTTTTTTATTATTATTTTTGTCTTCATGCCAGAGCCGTCCTAATAAGATATTTGGCGCCCTTGGGCTACTAAAAATAATGTGCCTCTCATAAGAAAATACATGAAACGGAAAGCGGGGATAGAGTAAGCTTTTACAAAAATTAAAGAGTTAATACAGGGCAATTCAGATAAGATAATGAGCCTGACGATCTGCTGATGCAACCCAAAACACAAATTTTATTTACGTCTTGATCTAATTTCAATTAAGATTTGCATTTGCAATCCATTTCTCTATCATTCCGCGTAAACTGAATGGCACGAATGATCGTTCCCTGCGCTGATGTCCGAATGACATAAGATGATAACTTGGATTCAATTTGCAATTTCTAATTTAAATTGGATTAAAGGCGTAAATGAAATTTGTTTTTTGATTTGCATCGCCAGATCGTCAGGCTCTGAACTGTCCTGTATACAGAGTGCCCCAGCGAATTGGTAAAGTTTATAATTGACGTATGTCGCACAGTAGTTCGTATGTTAGCTAGATGTCAAAAACAAAATATTATATAGGACATTAATCTAGTGCATCGCCTGAAATTATTTTCAACAATATTTTTTAAATAAAACACCATATTATGTTTCTTGGAATTTTTGGATGAAACTTTTTATTACAATGTCTTTAAAAGATAAGCTTCTATTGAACGATTTTACACAGTTTTTGAAATAAGTTGTTTTTCTGACAAAAATACAGAGTGTTTCACATAATTTTTCGAGGCCTGCGCCTGTAAGATGCAATCAATAATATATATTCCGATACGAACTCGATTACAAATTTTTAAAAATTGGATAATATTTTTTGTATCCAGTGTTTTGTGACTTTTGTATATTTGGTTGCGTACACCGTGTATACTCGTTTTAAAAATGTATTTATTACACAAAAACTAAGACAGATAGAAACAACGAAATGACTACTGCAAAAAGAAATACAAACTTTAAGGGTCTAACAGTTTTTAATCGCATTTTTTGTGAAGACAAAAAAAGTAGAATTTTGTAAAAACATACTTTAAATAACTGATCTTTGTTTTTTTTTTTGTTTGTTGTTTTAATTTTAATATCATCATTATATTTAACTTTCAGTTCTCTAAATTTATTTATTTTTTATATTTTCTTTGAGGTTAGTTTAATTCCAACTTAAATAGTTTAAATGAAATAGCCTATTTTTTGTTTTTGCAACTAATAATAGATTGTTGAATTGTCTATTTAAAACATACTTTTAAATGTCTTAAATCTCTTAGATGCAAAATCAATAAATAGGATGTTTTGACAAACTTCTTAATTTTTTATCTTTACAAACAAAGTGTATGACTACCAAGCAAAATTGCCACTCTAAAAGGCTGGCGCTCCGGGGCTGTAGCCCGTTTAGCCATGTGGTTAGGGTGGCCTTGGTTCATGTTTCGCTTACTTTGACTTATACAGTGCGATTAAAAAGTATGTCTATCAAGCAAGCATAGAAATTTAAAACGTGTGTCGTGACAAATAAGAAATCTCATTTTAGATGTTTTGATAATTCAATTTGCTTAGATCAATATTTCAATTTTTATAAAAGAATTTTTTGACATCTAGCTAACATACGAACCACTGTGCGACATACATCCTCAACTAGTACGCCTACTTGATAGAAAGACTTATTTTTGATCGCACTGTATCCGTTATATCAGAATTTATAATACGAGTAAATTGTTGTTATTGTTAACATTGAATGGTTGCAAAATTGCAAAAAAATAGTATATAAACCTGGCTTCAAGGCGCTACAAAATCCTACTTTACTTTACATTGTAAATAACTATTACAACACTCGATTATCGTATTTGCGCTTATAAATACGGTCATGTTGCTTGCATGGACGCTTATCTAACAAGTTTCATAACAAAATCAATTTCTTGGTATGTCAGTCAGTTGCAGATAAGTATCGAGAACTTACTTGGAATATCGCTTACCTTTGCCATTTAAGTGTTTCTAAACAACAGCTGTTCTCATAATGGGAAAATTCGTTGTAAAAATTGATTGGCATTAAAACAATACACAATATTCCTTAGGTTATTTACCAATAATATTTTATTTTATTTCCTCTTATACGAAATAGCAGTTGCATCGTTATTTTGGTAATAATTTTAAGAAAATAATGCGATCAATGATATGCTTAAAGTACCTCCACGAACAACCGTATAAAATGCCCATATAAATTTTTACGAAAGTCGTTAATACTTACAAGAATGTTTTAGCCAATATAGACAATGAGTTCTACTACTGACATTCTGTTTACTGGAAGTGAATTAACGGGCTTATTTATTAAGTTTATACAGTTTTAATGGCCCGTTGCATTTGCGGTTATAACCATATTTTATCTTATAATGATTCTTGCGAATATACTGGCACAGGAGATGCTAGTTTTATGCAAATTTGAGGTCAATTTATCACAAAATTGATAAATATACCTAACTTGCTTCTATTCAAAGTAACAACTTTTTTGTTAAAAATAATAAAAATGTTACCCCGTGTTATATGTCTTGCTTGAAAAACGAAAATTCCTCAAGTGATTTTTATCCATTTATATGTATAACACCCTGGATATAGTCTGTGTTTTTAACGGAAACCACCAAATGAATGTTTTGGTGAATTGATAGCCAAAAATTTTGTTTTTATCTCTAGAAATTTTGCTGAAAAATTATGATTATGTTTTCATGTTGAAATATTGTCAAAATTTTGATTTTTATAAATTTTGTGTGTTTGTTTGCTCTTTGAAAGCATTATAATCGTATACCTAAGAATAAACATTACTACTTATTATCTAAAGATAGAATTCCGGGTTAAATACTATTGATAGAAACACACTGCAAGTAAATAAGTACAATGTTATGGGCAAAAATAAATTTCTTGCTACAAAAACTATAATAAAAAGAGTGTGTATAGTATGAACAAAAGTTATTTTGCAAAAAATACAAGCTGGTATTATAAATTTTGATAATAAATTTATTGAAATGATCTCGAAGTTGATGCATGTTCTAAATTCTTTTTCAGCTTTAGTTCTTTAGTTCTTTTTTAGCATTAGTGACCTTTAATTAGTAAAATTTAAAAAACTTATATAAAACATTGATAGATGATACTAATCTAGTTTATCGCCTAAAATTATTTTCAACTATACATTGTATCCCAAAAATAGGTTACAATATAATCTTGTGTTTTTTTAAACAAAACACCATATGTTTCTTAAAATTTTTGGATGTAGATTTTTATGACAATGTTTTTAAGTTTTTTATTTTTTTATTGGTCGATTTTGCTTACCCTTTTTAAAAAATTTATTATACAAAAACTAAGACATCTAGAAATATCTTTTTTTATTACCGCAAAGCTATAAAACTGTAACATTTTTTTAGTGTGTTGCATTTGTGAAGATAAAAAAATATAGACGTTTGTTAAAAGTTTAATAACTTAAAATATTTAAATGAAACACCCTATTTATTGTTTTTGCATTTAAGAGATTATTAAATTGTCTTTCCAAAATTATTTACTTTTAGGTGTTTATAATCAATAACTAAAAAGATATTTAACTTTAAACATTAAAAAAATATTGTTTGAGTAGCTAAAAAATGCACAGTTGCACAAGAGATAGAAGAAATATCACTTAATAATCACATTTATGTTACACTGAATCCATTATTCTTTATTTTTACAATAAAAAAAAATCAAATTTTTGTATTTATGTCAACTTTTCGTATCTCCAGATAAATCAACGGATAAGTGATCCGTGGTGGAATTGTTGCAACAGTTAATATTGCATGTTAAATTTTTTTATTTATCAATTCTAAACATTTAAAAGTTTATATTTTCAGCTAGACAATTTAACGGTCTATTAGATGCAAAAACAATAAGTAGGGTATTCCATAATTTTTTTAAGTTACTTAATTTTTAAGAAACTTCATCATTTTTAATCTTTATAAATGCAAAATACTAAAAAAATTGTTACAGATTTAAGTTCTGTACTTTTTTTTGTAGAAGTAAAAAAAAAATTGTTCTAGCTGTCTTAGTAAAAAAAATTTAAAAAGTGCAAAAAAACAAGTAAAATCGACCATTAAAAACATTGGCTTAAAATCTATATTCAAAAATGCTAAAGAACATAAAGTGTTTCATTTAAAAAACACAAATTTGTATTGTAATTTATTTTTAGAACATGCTGTGTAGTTGAAAATAATTTTAAGTGATGCACTAGATTAGTATCTATCATCTATGAAAGATCAATAATAACTTTGCCAACTCTGAGACACCTATATATATATATATATATATATATATATTGTATTTCACTAACTATTAATAATTTTGCAAAATGATTTAAAATTGACACTTATACATACATATTACTTTTTTTAATATTGTAATGTACTCGTATGTAGATACAAATCAATTCAATTTCCTATATAATTTTTTTTTAATTTTATCATTTAAAGGTCGATATTGAACTTTACCAACTTGCTTGGACACCCTGTATACGAAAATACTAGCGTTCTTTTACATTAATAATATATTTATTATTATAATTCTTATAAAAGAGAAAACCTAGTCATATTTATTTGTCCGGCGCATCCACCATTTCTGCCGAAATAATTTATGTAGATACTCTTAATTACTAAAATATTTTGTTATTTGATATCATAATAACGTGTTTATGTAATATTAAATATGGTGGGATTTTTCATAATTAGATTCGATGTTTGAAGTAAAGTAGAACCCACGTGAAAGTGAGCTTTTTATACCGAAATATAATTTCGCCAAACCCAGCCGTTTTCCGTGTGTTAGTCTCCACTTCACTCCTCTCTCAAATGTTAATTTGTTTTTCCACACATTCGACCAAAGCGTTTTTTTCTTTAGTTTGTGTCGGCAGTGATTCCTGTGGACATATTAGTATGTCCCATTAGTAGTTTATTTGTCGAAATGAATGATCGTTGGTTGGCGTGTTCCAGCAAGCATACCGGCGGTGGGTGTGCAGTTATCTGGTGCCTCATTTCACACGCGCAGACGAGCGCGTGCGGCCCTGTCTCAGTGTGTGCCAGGACGTGGAGCAGCAGTGCCCATACCTGTTACCGGGGGACTGGACGAACCAAACCGTTCCGCCGGGGGAGACGGCTCATCCCACGCCACAGTACGCCGGGGAACCCACCTTCCTCTGTCTCGGTACGTAGTCGTATCATCAAACGAATTATCAGAGCTAATAAACCTTATCACCAGCATACAACATGCCCCCAAATTTGCGCTATTACCACATCAAATCTCCTCAAACAGATTCAATCCGACCAAATTACTATGACCCCAAAGCTGCCCTCAATTCTAATCAAGATTTAAATACTTCTAATGGCAATAGTAACATCACTGTTCCTAAGTTCAGTGTGTTTACTATTTTTTATTCAACAAAGAAGACGCAAAAACAAGACTTTAAGATTTGTCCCAATTGGATTTTTCTACATCATTAGTTGAAAAAACTAATTAAATAATAATTTATTAATCGTTCAATACTACATTAAAATACTTGCTTACACTCGTCAATATAAAAAATAAAATAAAAACAATAAAATCCTCGTACATACTCGTTTAGTAAATAATTGGTGTTTTTGTAAAATGTGGCGTCAAAGCTATCGATGAAAATTTATTAGTCTTTATTCTTTTTTAATTTACAATAATTTTTAAGGAAACGGGTAAATAATTAAAAACTCTAACAGCTGCATAGTAACAATTTTTCCACAGTTGTAAGTCAGAAAGTCAGGAATTTTGAGGTGCCAAGTCTTATTGTTATAAGTGTGGTTTGAATTCAAGTTTAATAATATTTCTTTTTAAAAAAATATAGAAACTAGTAATGTAGTTACCGTTAATATTTTGTTTTCTTTAAAACGGTATCTGCAGCTGTTATTGCATTTAGTTTCCAGGATTACACAAAGTGCATTCTTTTGCAAACAACTTATTCTGTCAATTGTGCTGCTTTGCCCAAAAAAAGTCAAAATATTTTTTTAAATCTAAAAGAGTAAATACTAGAACAGTTTTCCTATACCAGGTGAATAAAAAGTATGGAACCAAACGTTTTTTGCTTAAACTGTTTATGTTTTGGAAAAACTAATTGATAAAGTACTATAAAAATGTGATGTTTTATCAAAAATAAAATTTTTCGAAATTTTCTCTTGTTTTTGTGTTCTACATTTTTTTTTAAATGGCAACTCACTATAAAACTATTTTTCTCAAGAAGGTTATGATTTAAGGATTACAACTGTCTACTTTATATTTAATTTAAATTTTTTTTTTTACATAAATTGCAATTTTGACAAAAAAAAACGCATAACTTTAAAAAAAAAACGATTGGTTCCATACTTTATATTCACCCTGTGTGTACATTCCAATTTAAATTAATGACTCACTCTGAAGTAATTTTTAGAAAATTTATTTTGCTTATTTTTAAAGTAGAGAGTATAAACTTTGACTTTCTTTTATTCAGTACTAATACTACTTATTGTTACTGCATCATTTTTACCAGACTTAAGGACAAATTTCCTGTAACCTTATAGTATTAAATTATTATTTATTTTGAAACACAGTGTTTTTAAACGTCAATTTAAAAAAAAATACTACTACAAAACATGTAATCATAACAGCCAAATAAAAATAACAGAAAAACGGAAAATAAGCAAGAGGTTTGGGAAAATGCAAAAACGAGAACACACGTTAGAGTATACGGCAATAGTCAATTTGTTTTACAAATACCAAATAAATAAACACTTTGTATAATATGTATTATAAGTATTTGCTTCCATAGTTTTTTATTGAGCAATTATAATAAATTTTTATTAATAAATTAATCATTGCTGCATAAATTTTTAATTTGTGTGCAGCTTATTAAATTAAGTTTTGAAGGAATTTCAAACAACTTTGTATGAAAACTTTTTATTAAAATAATAATACATTTGCCTGATTTCGTGGGAGATGGTGTATAGGACAAAGGAAATAAGACCATTAAATTCGTCGCGACCTTTCGATACCTTTATTGTATCTTCTTCAGGTAAAGAATTTTTGTTGGCTGAACATGGGAAGCATGGCACAGTCATGGAAGAACTGACTTTCATGGTTTTATTTCCCTGGTCCTGTATACGATCCCACGAAATCAGGCAAATATATCTCAAGGACAAGCATCACAAAATGGGGAATAATAATACAAGCGATAACTGACCATATAATATACAGGGTGATAGGGTGAACAAAAGGCATAAATTATTAATTATTTGCCTACAGCAGATTATAATTAATTAAAATTACAATACTATATAAATGTGAACGCGTTTTGAGTATCATATTTTCCTGTGTTTTTGAGTTATACAATTTTTTTTCAAAAGGGCAACTTAAATGAAAAAGTTTACGATAAAGATTGAATAAAACGTAGATAGTTGTAATCCTTACATTGTAGCCTTTGTAAATTAAGTTTTATAGTACGTTCCTATTTAAAAAAAAAAAATTGTGCAAAACTCGAAAACTAAAAAATTGTAAAAAAAATCATACTTATAAAACGATCACTTTTTTATCGTACTTGATAACGTTACAAAAATTTAAAAAAAACACATCTTAAAGGAGCGTAATTTAATTTTTATTGAATGAAAACAGCTAGAACCAGCTGAAAAATGTTAATGAAACTAAGTGGTAGTAAATTCAGTATTAATCTAGAGACTTTACGTTAAATTTTTTTAAGCCAAATAAAATGGTTTTATGACCACTACATCATAAACTTATATATTACGCTACATTGTTTGTAGTGAGACCCTGAGACTGAGATATAAATGTAAAATTGTCAATGTTAAGAAATAATTTAAATACACTGGCGGACACGGAATTTTGGACATCAAATTTATGTCAGTTCAAAAAATGACAATGTAAGCCATGTTTTATTGTCATCATGATTGACATTTGAAACTAAAATTTGAAAGTTTTAATTGAAATTTAATTTTGGCGTCGATTTTCCGAAACAATAATGCCAGCAATACGTATTTTAATATAGGTTCAATAAATTATTTTGATTTGTTGTCATTTTTTCTCTAGCTGTCAGGATAAAAATTACAAAAACCGAAAGTGAGGTTAGTTGCTTAAGGTCCGTTTTACATTTTTATGTCAGTCAAATGACAAATCGTCCAAAATTCCGTGTCCGCCAGTGCATTAACATAAAACATTATTATATTTAGGGTATTCAAAAAAAAATTAGAGGATTGGCTCTTTAGGTTAAAATAAAAAAAAAGTTTTTATGGACCTCTGTCCGGAAATGCATCCTAAAACAGCTAACAGCCCTTGAAGATAGGGGGCAAAAAGCCTCTTATTTAATTATCTCAGTAATCGGTAGAGATACCTAAATTTATAAAAGTTTGCATCTGGGGTACTTTTTTGGTGTTGAATCTATGACTAATGTTACCAAAAATGTGTACCCTTATTAGGGAAACGGAAACAATCTCGAATCAATCTATTTAAGACGTAAAATTTTGCTTTAGAAAAAGTTTTTTGAATTCTTTTTTTTTGGTAGATTTTAATTTATTGGCTAATTATCTTCAAAAAATGTTTTTTGTTTTATTTTTGTACGACGCACCATTTTCGAAAAAAAAAGAATTTTTTATACTTAATTCCGAAAAGCAATCCACAGCTCTAGTTTCCTTTGGAAGAACTTTTTTCTTATTTTGATCTAGGAATAAACCACTTACCAAAATTTTTCAACGTTTTTCCGGATACCCATACATACGAGTACATGATCTTTTAAAAATAATAATGTAAAATAATATGTACGAGTATTTTTTATTTAATAAAATAAAAATTGGAAAAGTACAAACCAAAACTTGTGTGCCCCACAAGATTTAAGTGACATTTTGTCATCCAATTCCATTAATAAGTTGTTACACTACAATGTACTATTACATGGTTACGTCATAAATTTGATTCCGGCAGGAAAATTGTAGGTAATTTAAGAAAGTACTTCTAGTAGAATTGAGTAACATAAGTAGTTGCTAGCTTACAACTCAAATGTATTAAATTGCTTAATAATTAATTGATTAACTTTCTAATTTGTTTTTAAAAATCACTACAACAAAAATAATCAATACATGCATGCAATAAAAGCTAAAACCGAACTATTGTCACCGTTATTGACGCTGTTGCTTCTAATAAAACTACAAAGTCGTTTAAGAAAAAGATGCACTAAAAATTTTGTACTAGGTAATAAAACTTTGTAGAATGGCTCAACTTACAAGTGCACTTTGAGGTTCAATCACCTTTTTATTTTAGATAAAATAAATCAAATGTAAGTCTAGTAGTTTTGAAATATTGTTACTCCAAAAGCATATTTTTTGCCTAAATTACGCTGATGTTCCAAGCTCCTGCGTTCCAAATTAGGGAAAAATGGAATGAGATCGAGACAATAAGAAAGTATATGATGTGTATATAAAAGTGCAAACTCCTTCGTTGAATTTTCCACCCCGTTTCTTCATTCCTCAAATATTTTCCTCTGATTACACCTTATTTTCCGTAAGAAAGGTGAACGCCACTATTTACATATTTGATTATAAGAGCGCGCCCGCTGGTATCATTATCAGCAATCCGTCATTTTCTTTTGAACATGAAAATATAATCTGGATATCCGATTTGCATGTCGCCTCCGTCTCCTCCTCTCCTCTAATAACGACAGGTTTTATTAAAACGACATCTGGCCTCGCGCAGCTTTCTGATAAATATCAAATGAAAACGAATAGTGGAAGGGCAGTTGTGCTAAACCACAATTTAACACGATTACGGTTGTAATTGAGATTGGCACGATATCTGAGAAGACGGACGGCCATACTGCAGGTCACGTCCCTCACTTCGAACTCTTCCAGAGGGACCTTAACGGTTTCGAGATCAATCGATAAGCCACACGGCCCTCACGAGACCTTTTAACGATGCGATCACAACTCTTGACGACCATGTCCGATTTTTTCACTCTTCCATCAAGCTAAACAAAATTAAAAGCTTTCACTTGATATGCAATTTGGGGCGAGTCTACCTGCTTCAACAAAAGTAATTAAAACTCAGCAGTCGCAAAATTTATAGCTTTTAATGAAAAGAAAGCGCAAGGGTTACAAAAAGTTTTATTTGATTCTGGAAAGTTGCAAATTTTTGGACTGTGTGAGTGTGGGTTTAAAACTTGATTTCAAGAAAGTTATACAAGGTGATTTTTGTAGGGCCTACATTAGAAACTTTTCAACTTTCAATACAGCTACGACTTTGAAATTTTGTATGCGACCAAAATCGACCATTCTTTATTTAAGTAAATTATTTCAAAATGGCTAAACTTTTAAAACTAAAGTTTTTTTTTTAATTGCTGGTGGGGGTAGTGTGAATCAAGAACATGACATGACCTCCGTCTGTTTTTGACATTTGACAACTTCTGACTTGTGGTACTAAAGACAAAAATTAAAACTTCTTCCTGGCATTAAGATTTTTATAGGGCTTAAATCCTTAAATTACGATTGTTACGACGATATAAAGAGTATAAATATTAGCTTCAAAATAGTTTCCCCTATTAAAAATGAAATTACAAATAACCTACGTGACAGTAAGACACATTTTTGACGCACGTCACTAACACTGCGTTACTTTAATCGCATTTGTTAAAGTGAGAGAAATAACGAGACCGACTTTACGCAAATAGGTAGCGAGAGAGCAACAAGGCTGTTTACAAATGTTGGAAAGAGATAGCTATCTGGTGCGTCTTTCGAATTATTAATTGAACCACAAGCATAAATTTAAAAAACATACTTTATGTACAAGAAATTGGCGCCAACTTTAAAATTTTAAACTGAAAGTAATTATTTTTATTGCACTTTTGTATTTGCCTTCTCAAACTAAATAAAACGAACCTAGTTGTTGATACTTATCTGTAATAGTTTTTAAAATATGTCTATTTTGTTATCAAAATTTTTATATGCAGAAGTCTATTCAAAAAAAATCACTGCTCTTGAACCCTTTGGAATATGTGGAATTTTTGTGTACTTTAGTAACCGAAAGTTTGAAGACACTTCTAAAGTAGCTCAAGTTTGTCGACTGTCAAATTTCAAGGCGAATATGATTTTTTGAAAATTATTATCAAATACAGTTGTAACTCAGTTTTTTCAAATAACATGACTCTAATTTTTCAACGGCAATCGAAAAAACATCGATTTTTACGAAAATTTTTATCAACACGTCTTATACTTATCTCTTACAATTTTTGAAATAATCACAATAAACGGATTTCAACTCTTTATTTTCATCGTTAATCAAGTAGGCTTTGGAAAATTGTCAATGGAACCAAACGTTCTTTGCATAAACTATTTATTTCTTGAAAAAACTAATTGATAAATTAAAGTACTATAAAAATGTAAATTTTTTTAAATTCAAATGTAAAATTTTCTTTCGTTTTTGAGTTCAACAAAAAAAAATAATTTTTTTAAATGGCAACCCTCCGTAAAACCATTTTTTTCATGGAGGTTATGATCTAAGGATTACAACTACCTACTAATATTTAATTAAAAAAATACATAAATTGCAATTTTGACATAACTCTAAAACAAGCCAAAATTTCATTCTCAAAATACGATCACATTTTTTATATTACTTTAATTTATATTTATTATTATTTTCTGGAGGCAAGTGCTTAAAAAACCGCTTGGTTCTATACTTTATAATAAGCTATAACTGTATAATAAGCTATAATTGTTATTGTTTTACTGTTTATTCGATAATTAATCAGTTAAAAACAAATTTAAAAAGCCAAAGTCAATTAAAAAGTCAATTATTAACTATTTTCCAAAGCCTACTTAATTAACGATGAAATTAAAGAGTTAAAATCCGTTTTTCATAAGTATTTCAAAAGCTGAAGAAGATTGGTATGGAAAATAAAAGCTTACATGAAATTTGATATGCTTCCGATTACCGTTGAGAAAATAGGTTATTATTCTATTTGAAAAAAACTGAGTTATAGTTGTTTTTTGATAACCATTTTCAAAAAATCTTATTAGCCTTAGAATTTGATAGTTAAGAATCTTGAGCTACTTTCTTCAAACCTACGGTTATCAAATGCAAGAAAAAATTTTACTTAGTGTAAAGGGTCCGAAAAGTGCTTTTCCTTTAATTCGACAAAAAATTATTAATATACACAGTGCGCCCGAACTCTCGCCCCAGAGAAAAATGCCATGTAAGGTAAGATACCAGGAACATGGAAAAAATAGCAAAAAAATTCTTTCTACAAAAATTTAGAAGTTATGAAAGTTTAATATAATATAATATTTTTTTTTGTACCTTTACTAAATAATTAAAAGAAAACATGTACAAAATCATCAGTATCGTTAAATAGATATAAAAAAATGTCAAATGTCAAAATTTTTATAGATAGAATTTTTTCATTTTTTCCACACTCTGTATATCAAAAATGTGCCAGAGAAGTACCAACAACTAGGCTACGTTTTACTCAGTTTAAAAAAGTGCAATAAATATCGATGGTTTTCATTTAAAATTTCAAAGTTGGAATCAATTTCTTATAGTTCTGGAAGTTCAGCCATTTTGAAAATAATTTAGTTGAATTGAGAATGGTTGACTTTGGTTGCTTGCAAAATTTCAAAAACACAGCTACATTGAAAGTTGAAAAATTTTTCAAGTAGGCCCTACAAAAATCACTTTGTATGTTCACAAAATTGTGCATTTTGTGACATGAAATTGATTTGTCTAGGAAGCCGACAAATTGCAAATTTAAAAAGACAACAAAATGGGAGCCCATAATAAAATTCACAATTAATTTAAAGAAAAGCAAAACAGAATTACAAAAATTAAAATGTGCGCTTCAAATCATAAAAATGAGACATAATTGTCTCGTTTCCTGCTGTAAATCTTTATTAATTTAAGCTACAAAAACATTCAGGTTATTCAAAAGTTCCTTCAATTTGCCTTTTTATTATTCTACAGTGAGGCGTCAAGATGTTAATTAATTAATTTTAGACACTTTAAATATCAATGTTTTGTCAATTAATCAGATAAATAAATCATAATTTGGGTGGTCTCCTGGTTGGAGTTTTTCATAGTTAAGCATAATAAATGAAAAAATGACAGTGGCTGAAGGCCCAGCTGCCGGCAACATACATCCATAATTTAATCGTCCCCTTATCTTGACGTTCACCATCCACCCCATCGATCACTCATGGATTAATCCCAGAAACAAAAGCGACCGATTAGATGCCGTTCCACCGATTAATTGTTTCGGGGGTGGGTTACATTTACCTTTATGACAATTTTACAGTGAGATCAAAGGAATAAGAGATGGGAATGTTGAAGAGTGCATTAATTAAGTCCGTCGTCCATTAAAGGATTATTGAAACGGCAGAGCTTAATCAAGGTTATTGGCAAAATGCCTTGAATTATTTCTTGTTTCAATTACCAAGATTCAATCAGCTCGTCGTGGCAGATCATCAATCGCAATAATCTTTCATAAAGAAATATATTAAAGATTACGTAAAGATTGATAAATTGCCCCAAATATTTTATCATAAATTAAATTATAAAAAACTTTGGAGAAATAAATTTGTTCGAGAAAGTGATGAAAAACTTTAACAGTGGACAAGATTTTGATTAACTGCCAGAAGTTGTTTGACTGCAATTTCTAAAAAGTGATTCGGGATTTCTTCCAACAATACTATATCATGAAGATTTCATCAGGAGGCGAAAATTAAGTGTAGAAACGTTTACAGTATATTTTTATTTATTTGTGAACAATTTAATGAAAATATCAATGACTTTATTATGATTAATTGCGTAAAAGGCTATTTCTAAGATTTTATCGATTCTTGCAAAATCGTGTTACTGACTTTGTAAACATTGGCCTCATCAATCAAATCTGATTCATGTATAATATACTTAGTTATTTGTGATCTGTTTTCAGTGTTAGAAAAGCGACAAAAGAATTTTGTTTAGGTGTGTTGAAACGTCTAAAATTGCTGTTTTTCATATTTAAATTTCTATTCTGGTATAATTAAAATATGTAGTTTTTAGAGATTTTAGAGGTCTCACAACATTGAAATTTATATTCATTTCATCGTATTTACACTAACTTATATTTCCCTCTTAGAAAGTAGATGTAATATATACAAATGGCAACAGCATATAAGGAAACACGCCTTCACTGCATTATTCAAATGAAATAGATGACTACAGTCTTTGCTTATATCACTGTTATTTGAGAAAAACATAAAAAGCATTTCAAACTTTTTGTAGATTGCTTTTGTATATGAGCACAGGCAGAAACATTGAAAACACAAATTGAAATGTTATTTATTAAATTTGCAAAAACAACACAAAAACTTTTTAGTGAATCAAGTTTTAATTTTACATTTTTATCCAATAACTAAAACTGCAACAAAAATAAAACGTTACATGATACCTGTCAGCCACCATGTTGTACGATAATCCCTTATTTTTATTTAGCTGCGATGATTTTTTTATAATTACTATACAATAATTGTTGTTACTCGAAAAAATTAAACACTTACTTACTATCGAGTTTATGATTCGTTATTTTCACAAAAAAATATTGCATTTTATTCTAAATTACTTCTCTTTTATTTCTGCTACTTCAATTTTGTCAAAAAAACACTCGAAAAAATCAATTCATTCTCAGTTCATTCTAAGAGCCAAAATCAGTATTCTTTTTTTTATAAAATATCAAATTATTAGTCAAAAACGAGAAAATAAAGCGTCACTTTATGTCCTGTTAAAAAGAAAATTATTTTAAAACATTATAAACTAATGTATCCCGGCGCCTCCACCATTATTACTACTGTTTCAATAAAATTGCTTTAATTAATTGGTAACTTACTTGATCCAAAAATAATAATAACAATGAAATACAAAGATTAAAAAATTATTATTATAGCAGTTAAAAATTAGGTATGTATTTCGTAAATTTAACGAGAAAAAAATATTTAAAAGTATTTTAGTTACCCTTTAGCCTGGCACCTCCACCATATTTTTAATATTTTTCTTTTATTGATTATAATTTATTCGCATTAAAATTGAAACCATACTAAAATTAAAACTTTATTGAAACAGACTAAAAATAAAACAACACAAAAAACGAGTTAAAAATGTATTAATTCATTGAAATTTTCATTCAAATCATAAAGTAATAATCAAATTACAAACATGTAAAAAGCTGAAAACATTACATTTCAAATTTATTATTGATATGAAATATCAGGTTTAGGTTGGGAAGTGGTGGTCACTTTTTTATCAGTTGAAATAACAGTTCAGGTTGGAAAATGACCAGTTTTCAACCCAAAAACTGAGGCGGAAGTGACCTCTTCCCAACGTGAACTGTCATGTTACATATCAACTGATAAGAAAGTGACCACTTCCCAACCCGAGCTGTCATATTATGTCGTGTATTTTAAAATTTCATAAATTCATAGTCATTTTAATTGAAAACAAGAAAGAAATGTAAAATAATAATTTTTGTAGAAAAATTCGTTTAGAAATTAAAGAAAAAAAAATGTTTTTTTTATATTACTTTACTTTTATTTCTGCTACTTTTAATTTAAAAACATTTTATACTATATCCCGGCGCATCCACCATATTTCACTACTTTTTTTAAAATAAAATAATAAAAATAATAAAAATAAAATTGCTTTTGTAATTAATAGGTGACTTACTTTTACGAGAAATAACGGCAACAATAATAGAAAGATTAAAAAAGCATTATTGAAGTCAAAAATTAGGTACGTATTTCTTAAAACACAACAAGAAGAAAACTATTTAATAGTATATTACAATACTAGTTTATAAGCAAGCCTATAAAACACGCACGACGGGTTTAAGAGCACGACGCGTCAGCGGAGTGCTTTTAACGTCGTGAGTGTTTTAAAAGCGCTTATAAACGAGTGTTTACGCTATTTTTTATTATACCTGCCCATTTACTATCTTTTATAAGCATTGAAAAAATGTGAATTTACACAATAAAATTATCAAAGGTTGTTTGTGAATCGTTTTCGTAGAGACGGTTACTAGTTTACGTTGTTTGGCACATTTTTGAGGTTTGTAAAAATCCGTTCAGAAAATGAAGGCTAGCAGAACAAGCAGAACTGAAAAAAAATCAAAACTTGCGTAGTGGCTATATTGAAGAATCCACTTCAAACAAAATAGTTGTTTCCAAATGCATTGCTTGTGTTCTGAACACATCGGTTGGTGAATCAACTTCATCAAGAGCTATGGACGTCCAACAGAAGAATAAAAATGCAAAAGCTTCTACTATTTAGTTATGAATTAGAAATAAGAAACAACAGTAACCAGCTTAAAGCGGCGGGCTTTGAACTTTCAAACAATAGTAATTAGTAATTTTAATATTTATTTCAATAAATAAAAATTGGTTCTGACATTTTACTATTTCTTGTTACCTAGACAACTTTAAAATTTCAGCATGCGATAAAGGCCAAATTACGCACGCTGCAGCGTGTTTTAATTTAGGATTATGATGCAGGTATAATAAAAAATATTTTAATTACCACTGTTGATTAGAATTTGTTCGCATTAAAATTAAAAACAAAAACAAACTATAAAGTTAAGATCTTATCGCACACACTAAAAATAACGTATACATGGCGATTCAGATAAGATAATGAGCCTGACAATCTGGCGATGCAACCCAAAAAACAAATTTCATTTACGCCTTTGATCAAATTTAAATTAAAATTTGCAAGTTGAATCCAAGTTATCATCTCATGTCGGTTTGACATCAGTGCAGAGAAAGATCATTAATGCCATTCAGTCCGCGCGGAATGATAGAGAAATTAGAGAAGTCTTTTCAGTGTAAACCCAATATAAAATGTATGAAACATTAAAGGTAGACAAACAGTTTTTTTTTATAAATCATAAATTGCTTGTCAAAGCACTGTCAGAGCAACATAAGATAACTTGGATTTCAAATGCAAATCGTAATTGAAATTAGATCACAACGTAAATGAAATTTGTTTTTTGGGTTGCATCGCCATTATCTTATCTGAATCACCCTGTATAGTAACAAAACAAATTTCAAATTTTCTTATTTCATAAAAACAGTTCAAAAATAGTTATTTATTATACAAGACGATAAAGAGATTGTTTATCTACGAGTGACGAAGTTACAAGTGGACTTTTTTCACGAGTAGATAAACAATCTTTATCGTCGTGTATAATATTTCGTTATATTGTGTGCTCACTTACCAGAATTTCTTGAATATAAACAGTAGATAAAAATTATTTTATTTCACTAGACAATAAAAGACTACTTTATCTACTAAAATTAGTTGATAAAATATAAACAGTTGATAAAAATTACTTTATTTCAGTAGACGATAAAAGACTGCTTTATCTACTGAAATTAGTTGATAAAAGCACTCTTTAACATTGAGTACAATGTAAATAATCTTTCTTTCCACACTTATTAAAAGCAAAATTACTCACTTTTTTGTAAAAATACACTGTTTTGTGGTGAAAAATTGTACCGCGTTTTATGGTAAAAAATACCGCTTAACATTGGGTACATGGACAAAAATTACAAAAACTGAACATAATTTATAAAAATAGTTAAGATTATACAGGCTGCCCCAGCGAGTTGAAAAAGTCCATTAGTGACCTTTAAATGGTAAAATTTAAAAAAAATGTATAGGACATTGATAAATACTAATCTAGTCCATCGCCTACAATTATTTTCAACTATACAGCGTGTCTCAAAAATAAGTTACAATACAAACTTGTGTTTTTTTTAAATGGAACACCATATGTTTCTTAGCGTTTTTGGATGTAGATTTTTATGACAATGTTTAAACTTTTATTGGTCGATTTTGCTTAGTTTTAAAAATAAGACGATTTTTTTTAAGAAAACATGCACTTTTTAAAAAATTATTAAACAACAACTAAGACATCTAGAAAATTTTTTTTTACTACCGCAAAGAAGAAGGTACAAACTATAAGGTTGTAACATTTTTTTAGTGTGTTGCATATCCAAAGATCAAAAAATGAAGACGTTTGTTAAAAGTTCAATAACTTACAAAATTTAAATGAAACACCACCCTATTTATTGTTTTTGCATAAAAGATTATTAATTGTATTTCTAAAATTATTTACTTTTAGGTGTTAATAATCAATAACTCAAAAGATATTTAACGTTATACATTAAAAAAATAATAATTACTAATGTTTCAGTAGCCAAAAAGTACACAATTGCACAAGAGATAGAATAAATATCACTTAATCACATTTGTGTTAAACTGAATTCATTATTCTTTATTTTTACAATAAAATAATTCGTATTTCAATATTTATAACGACTTTTACAATCTGTTGATAAATCAACGAATAAATTATTATGGTTGCCATAGTATCAACAATGCCCAGATATTGATAGGCATTGTTGCTACAATTAATATTGAATATTAAATATCTTTCCATTTATAAATTCAAGACATTAAAAGTTTACTTTTTTAGATAGTTTATGAATCTATTAGATGCAAAAATAAAAAATAGGGTGTTTCATTTAAATTTTTTAAGTTATTTAATTTTTAACAAACTTCATAATTTATTAATCTTTTCAAATGCAAAACACTAAAAAATTGCTACAGTTTTAAATTCAGTTTCTTTGCAGAAGTAAAAAAAATAATTGTTCTAGCTGTCTTAGTTTTTGTGTAATGATTTTTTAAAAAGTGCTGTTTTTGTCAAAAAAATCGTCTTATTTCGAAAACTAAGCAAAATCGACCAATAAAGGTTTGTCATAAAAATCTACATCCAAAAACGTTGAGAAACATATGGTGTTCCATTTAAAAAAACACAAGTTTGTATTGTAACTTATTTTTGAGACAGACTGTATAGTTGAAAATAATTGTAGGCGATGTACTAGATTAGTATTTATCAATGTCCTATACATTTTTTTAAATTTTACCATTTAAAGGTCATTCATGAATGGACTTTTTCAAATCGCTGGGACAGCCTGTACCTATGTACAAAACGAAAAAATTGTAAGTAAAGTCAATTTAAATGAAAACAAGACACGAGTTTTGATCAACAAATTCATTTAGGAATGTAAGAATAAAATGTGTAAGAGTGGATATCTGATGTCGTGTGTTTTGCAGATCCCAACATCCCGGAGACGGGCGAGCAGAGGCTCAATTCCTCGCGCGGAGACGAAGACTGTTGTTATACGCACTGCGGCTCGCCGGGAAGGGGCGGCAGTGGTACCGCGGAAGTGCTCAATGTGTGCGAGCACTGTCCAGGTCGACCTAAGAAGAAGAAGAAGAAGAACAACGCCAACGGCAGCAACGTCACTACCAAGTCGACCACCGCCGCCGCCCGGGGCGCGGCCGCCGCCAGGACTTGTAACAAAGTGTCATTACTGTGGACCGCATGGATTATTTCTATAACACTAATAGAACACAAAGAGACCATTTATAACACATTACAATGTTTGTTAGTTCTGTGCGCGACCAGTGTGCGGACGACGCTGCTGCTACTGCTGCTGATGACAAAGTGGACAAAGACCAAGTGCGGAACGTGCTCATAGAATTAGGACTGTTAGGCGATATGTGTTCGTCCAAATGCCCAAAGTGGTCTGCTCATGACAAACTTTCACATTTGCTATTTTTATATTAAGCACTCCTATTTTTTTACTAACCACAATTCTCGTTTTATCATTCAAATCGCTATTTAGTGCAAAAAATTACTACTTTTCAGAAATATGGAACTGAAAAAATTATTTATCTTTAACCTAAATTAATTGTCGTTTTTCTTGGTATTGTTAGGTTGCGTAATTCTCAATGCCAGATCAATAAAATTTTAGCAAAGTATTGTCTAACAGTGAATATTAAAAAAGTCTCAAATTTCTTAAAATACTCGCATTTATTAAAGATGAATAAAGTACAATTTTTTTTTTTTTTGAATATGTGCCAATGTCATGGCACAACTAATATAAACCTTGTGAGAAACTTTAAAAAAATATGCAAAAAATGGTCTTCTTCTCCAGCCGGATTAAAATATGTCATTTTTAAGTCTTTTTTTTTAACTATCAATGTAATTCCCAATTTTAATCCTAGACTTAAAAAAACATTTTATTCGTATTTTTAAAAAGTAACATTTTTTATCCTAATAAAACAATCCACTATTTTTTAACGCATCTTATTGTTGGTTGGAGAAAAAATATTATGTTTTATTCGGCTTAAAAGTGAATTTTTTGTCTGACAATTTTTTTACTTTTGCTAGCCAAAGAAACTGACACTTTAAATTTTAGTAAATAGTATACTTGTATTTGCTTAGTAAAATAGTGAAGTTTAATATTTAGAGCTATTACAGTATTACATCATACAGTGTGTCCCCGGATAGGTAAAACGACTCTTGTAAAAGAAAAAAAACTTCGATTTAAATTTTCATTTTTTTGGGTTTAGCTCTGCTTGGTTAAAGATTAATTTTAGATTTCAAAAATCAAGTTGAAAAATACGACAAAAAGTTATTACATCAAGTTGTTTAGAAGCAACGTCTAGGCCCGTATACCAAATTTCAAAATCATCGGCCAACTATGATTTTTCAGTTTTTTATCACATACTTATTAAAGAATTTTATTTTTAACAGTTCTTTTATTAGGAATAAAAAAATTTACATTACATTATTAGAACTAAATAAATTTTTGACGTTTTTGTTAAAAAAAGCTATTATCTTAGAAAAAAAAAAAAAAATCATAGCCCTGATGACTTTCACATGGGCTAAAATGTTGATTTTAAACAACTTTTCTTAATAACATTGTGTCGTATTTACCACTGCCACTTTACTCTACAGAAAACTAATTTCCAAGGCATACTTGACTTTTTAAAACTAAAATACATATATTAAAAATTAATCTTTAACTAAGCAGAGCTAAACCTCAAAAAATAAAAATTTAAATCAAATTTCTTCAAGAGTTGTTTCACCTATCGAGGAGACACTATATAATATTGCCTAAAAAAGTTATTCTTTAGTAATTTTTAATTTTCTGCTTTCCGTATTATTACAATTCAATAATCTATTAATTTGTTTGGATTAAGTTACAAAAGAGCTTTTAATCCTGATTTCAGAAAAAACAAACTAAAACACTTTGCTTTTGTAACTTATTCTATTGAATTGTATAAAAAAAATGGTATAAAATGTCAGTTATTTTCCAAATTAAAAATTGTATTTTTCTGTTCCATATTTCGATTCTATTTTGCCGATTTTAATTACAAGTTGTTGACGAATCTATAATTTAATCGGCCTGAGTTGGGCCTGCCTTTGGGATCTTAAATCGTGCCATTATATCATTGAAACGATACGAAACAATAATAAACAATGCAGCTGCATGACTGCCTCATAATACATAAAATTGTAAAAAATATTTTAATATTTGTGTATTATAAATAAAGGTCGTGGACCTCTTAACGAAAATTTCTGTTTTTGGTGTAAGTTTTGGCATTCGTCCCACATGAACAGACCACAGCTGGTATGCGGATTTTTTTTTAGAAGAATTATATCTTCATGCACATAGAATTTGTCTAGGACTGCAATGTAAATGTGGAGTCAGAGAAATACCGACGCACAAGTCAATTATCAGTTTGGTAATGCAATGGTGGTAAAAAGGGACACGACCCGAGACAGGTATTGGCTGACTCTCATTTGTCTAATGGCTGTTGCGAAGTATATAATGAAGACTATATTATATTGTTGATGTTGAAGATATATTACTAATTTTGATTGATTTATTTTGATACTACAGGAAAACTTTGTTGCAATACGTTCTTGTGAAGCGTGCATTACTTTTAAATCGACTTATAGATCAATACGGATGTAACGTGAGGACTTTTGTTATTTTTCATCCATTCCGGCCAATGAAAGAAGTAACTCACTAAATTGTTGATGTTATTAAATTTGCAACGGCGTTCTGACAGCAGCTGCAACATTTCAAACCCATTCGAGATAGATATTCCACTTGATCGGATAGATTTTCTTTTGATCCGCTCCAACACTTGTAAAAATAATCGCTTTTGGTTTTGTGGCTTGCTGCTGGACGTCGATGTGCAATCACGAATCGCTCTTGTTATTGCTTTAGTTCCGACAGTTTGGCTCTCGAAGAAATGCAAGCGAGTCGTTTGTCCAAAACCTCCACTCACTCCACTTTTGATATACTTACGAATCAGCCACGAAGCAGTCACCTAGTTGCGATTTCGCTATACTTTGTTGATGTACAATTTACGTTCTCAATTAGTTTTTTGGCAAAAATGAAATAAAAATACCTAGACGTAAATGCAGATCGAAAAGGTAATAAAATATTGTTAAATGTGAGATCCTGTAGTTATATTGGAGCGTAGCCAGTTCGAACGGATCATAACGTAGCTGCAATTATACTTCTGATAGAGAGAACACCATTTTTAGTTTGTGCAAGAATGTTTCCCGACTGCCATCAATATATATTTTACGAGTGCTTAGTGATACCAACTGATAGTGTTATTTTAACAAAAGATACTCAACGACAAACGGCACAACCTCTTCATATCAACAGATGACTTTCCTGTGCGGCTGCTACCCACTTCTCACTTATATTCTCACTTATTTCAATTGTTCACGACAGCTTTGGAAAAATTATTGTGTTCAACATAATTCTATTTTTAAGATTTTTAATGTGCAAAACTCATTTTATACGAAAACGTGCCCCTGGCGACACCCTTCACTTTTTTACCACGCTAAAATGAGTTTTTCAAAAAACAGTATCTGCCATTTTGCCTCCAATTAATTGCAACTGAAACCTGAAAACTTGAAAACGCACAATTTGGTTTAGTTTTTATGTTTCCTATCACAACAAAATGGCAGTACCTAAACCTTGTACAATAATTTGTTCGTTTAACAAACCAAAACATTATGACACCGAAAATATTACAGTGTTCCAACAAGAATTTTCTCAAATTATTTTTTTTTTTGCAATTTCAAAATTGTAGCATTTTAAATTTAATATTAGGTAAAATGTTTTTAAAATTCATTCTTATTACAGTAAACAGATTTTAAAAACCGAAAATAAAATCACAATCAAACTCAAACAAAAATATGCTCAAAAAATATTTTTTCTCAAAAAAAATTTTTAAGTAACATTTAATGTATACAGGCTGTCTCTAAAACTGCAAAACAACATGATAAGGTCTACATTATTATACAGCATGTTCCGTTTTTATTGTTACAAATTTAAATTATATATGACAGAATATTCAATTTTATGAAAAAAGTTTCCTATAAACATGCTTCGAAAAATGCTTTGTAAGGGAGCTACACCCCCCAATAGGAGTACGTTTTTTAAAGGATTTTTTCTAATATTTTGGAATAGATAAAATTACAAAATATGGAACAGCTGACAACCTTTATACACTTAAACGAATTCCAACATGAAATGTCGAAATTTTTAATTAGGGGTATCCTAAACGTTAATTTTTAGGAGTAATTTTTTTACAGTTTATGGTCTGAAACAAATTTTAAAACTGATTTTATTCAAAATCGGTAAGGTGTATCGGAAAAACGCAAAAGACATGATGAAAAAGTATGAAATTTAGAATTTTGTTGCTGAAAGTTGCAAGAAACTACAGCCAGAATAGTTAGAGTACTTTTTACCATAAACCCACCCAGTTTAAGAAGCCCCTGATTAAAAATTTCAACATTTTATCTTTGAATTCATTTAAATGTATAATGGTTATCATCTGGACCAAATTTTGTCATTTTATCTAAAATGGTTTTGGAAATATTGGAAAAAAACTCATCATAAGACCATTTGAGAAGGTGTAGTTCCCTTGTTTAAAGTTGAATAATTTATCTCCTGTGTAAATTTCTAACAATAAAATATAGAGTGTTAGGAAAGATGTTAAAAAATTCTATACTTATCTAGTTTTGTAATTATGGAGGTGTAAAGTTTGCTATTGATCCTATTTATTTCAGTATTTCATGCTTCCTGTGCTTTATGTAATAAACTAATAAATATGAGACAACCTGTAGATATATTCATATGCTAAAAGACAAACAAATTTAATTTTAAATGAAATTTTAGGTAATTTTATTAGCAGGACTTAAAAACAAAAATAAAATTAATAAAAATTAAAATTTAAGGAAATTTTTACCCATGTTTACAAAGATTTATTATTACTCAAAAATGGATGCCAAACTTGGAGGTGGAAAAAAAATAAATCAGACTATGTTCCTCACAAAATTTAAGCCAATGAAATCTTTCAAATTTTTTAGATTCATGATATCAGATTCAAATTACGCGATAATTCAGCACGTGTGTAAATTATCCATCCAATTTGCCCGTGTACTAAATTACCGTAAATCAAAATTTGCAAAAATGTTTGACATAAAATATTTTTTTAATTAAACATAATGAAAATATTGTTTTTGTAAATTTTGTTCGGGAAATAGTCTGCAAAATACCCACAGCAAAATAAAAAATTATTGACAATTTGGGTTGAAAATTCTTGTTCTCAAAACAATTTTTTAAATTTCTGCGACTTTTTAAATTTTTATAAATATGTGGCATTTCCACTTGTTAAATAATTTTGAAATTGCAAAAAGATCATTTGTCATAATAAAAAGGAAGCATTTTTATAAGTTTTAAGATAAAAATGAAATACACTGCATCTGAAATTATTGTTTGGTAGCTGAGAAATTTTTAATTGGGACAGTCTGTATGTAATCATTTATTATACTTCCGTGTTGCCAATTGATTTTTTACTACATTTCAGAAGCGCAGACAAATAGTTGTACAAACTAAAGTGTGAAGCATTTACAAGTCGCTTATTTGTATAATAATTTAAATCAGGGTAAAATTCGTATATTATTACATTTGTTAACTTTTAAATAAAATGTTGAATTGTAAAAAGCGACCAAACCGACACATTAAAACTTTACAAGTGCAACTATTTGAATGTTGGTAGAAAACAAAAAATGTTCATAAAAACCCCTTCAAAGCCCATCATTAATTTGAAACGTCAGGTCCACGTTGTACTATTAAGAAAAATGTGAAAAATGTTTGTGTGCGTATGTTTTAGTACAGAAATCAAAATATATATATTGTAAAATTATGGTACATAATTGGGAACGACTCTACGTAGCTAAAGGTCTAGATTCGTCCGCAATGCGAGAGTGTCGCTAGTGGTCTCATGTTACTAGCTGTGTTCGTTAGAGATCTCTGCAAACGCTGACCATACGAAGGCATGCTTGCTAGATTCACATGGGCATGGTGGAGACCATCATGGGACCATCCATCATTGATCCGGGTCTAGTCGCACAGATTTCGCTATTGTCCTCGTGTTTATTTACAGCGAATTTTGTTCTCGGAGAGCAAGTAAGCAAGCCTTATGACGCAATATGAGTGTGTGCAAAATATTTTTCTGTTATGTTGACAACAAGCATGCCTTTGTACCAATTTATAACAATTATAAATTTCGTAAACGTTTCCATCAAAATAACTTTAGTCAGAGAGTTGGTTTAGTATTAAAAGTTGTGAAACAATGTTGATTTGTGCCAAATTCCCACAAAGTACCCCTGCAAATATTTGACTCAAACCATTTCGGAAGCTCTCTTCATTTGAGTATTTATGGTTGTTTTTTCGCTCTGCTGGTTGATTTATTTCAAATATGGCTCAAGAATCAATGTAAATGCCTTCAACAATGCAAAATGGATTCTATTCCAATAGGATCGCATCAGTTATGTTTCAGACTAAACTATGCAATAAAGAAGAGAATTTAGCGCAACAAATGCAAGAAAAATACATTTGCTCTGCTTTGCATTGTTGTAATTGTTGTTAATGTTACAAGATATATACTTATTGTTGCTAGTGCTAGCGTTGTTGTTGTTACATTCAGATAATAGTTATATATTTTTATTTATTTTAAAAAGAGAGAACGAGAGAGGCAATGATCTTTCATAACGTATACATTATAAATTTAAGACAAATAGGATTTAAAAAAAGTAGATATGTTAGTGGCTCTTTTCATTCAACCTGCACAAATAGTTGATAGGAATGAAATTTAAAATGTTTTTACCGTCTAATGACAGACTTCACACGCAAGCCCCATTTTTGACACACATTCCCAAGAAAAAAATTAACTGAAATATTGTAAATGACTGAATAAGCATTTTTCTAACAAATACCAAGTGTTGTTATTAGTGTATATAGGTATATCTATAAGTAGTCTAAGTAAGACTTAATGATAACAACTGGGATGACCAGATTTTATATGAAGCCATTTCATCTGTAAATAAACTTGAATGTACCTAATTATTTATAAAATAGTTTTTGTTTGACAAAATAACGAAAATCACTGTTGTAAACACCAAATTGCATCGGTCGGTAATGATGAGAGTCAGATATTTGCTGTCGGATTATTGGAAGATTCCCTATTTTTAATTGATAGCCAAGTTTTTTCTTCCATCGAGGTATTTTTGTGGAAACGTTGTATGATGATTGTATAGAGATTAAGCTAAAGTTGCAGGAATTTAATATAAAAACTAATCTATAAGTCCCAAGATTATTGAGTTAAGGTTGAAAGTTTTTTTATTAGTGAAAAGTATTATAATATTGAAAAACGATGAAATAAAAAATTCAAACTAGTACTGTTTAATGTTGTTGATAGTACAGTTGACAATAAAGAGCATTTCGGGAGAATTTTTCTTTCATAATAATTTCGGTTTCATTTTATTTACATTATCTTTCCCTCGGTTATTGTTTATTTCAGTTTTATCGATCCTCTTTTCTGTTTTGTTTCCATTTACGTTTGAGTTTTTTCACAAATCATCAACAATTCAAAGGTAAGTTGCTTTATTATCAACTACTTTTTTGTCAATATTTGTTACTTTAATAAAATTTTGTTATTCATACTCAGGGATTCTAAATTCTGTTTTAAAACTAAAGTCACTCTTTTTAAATTTACTTATTTTTTTAGATACATAAATAACCATCCTTATTAAATAATAAAATTAAATAATAAAACATTTTATAAAAACAATGTAACGCTGTGTTTGTTCTTCTCAAACTTTTAATTTAATCACATTTCATTTCTGAACAAATTGTCTAAAATTTTTCAAGTACCTACTTTAGTTTTAGTCATTTTTTACTATTGTACAGGTGGTTCTGAAGTAATAGGTAAAATTAGATCACAAAAAACCCAACAAAAAGTTTTAATAAACTTTTTCGTTATTCACATTGTTACATAAAAAAATACAAGTTACTCTTAACTTGTGATCAAGTTCCTAATAATAACTGTGTTTATTTTATTTTTCAAGCAATTTGAAACGTAAAAATTAAGCTTATGAAAGACAATTACGAGAATGTTTTTTTTTTCATTTAAGCTGCGAATTACGAAATCTTTATTAAAAAGGTGTAAGAAATACTTCTTTACAATACTACATTGACCGGCAAAATTAAAAAAAAAAACAAAAATTTCCTTAAATTTAAAAAAGTCATTTTTTATTACATCTTTATTATAGCAATAAAAGTAACCTGAAAAATATACAGTTCAAAGCATGAAAAATCTTGTGGCAAATAAAAAATATTAATGTAAATTAATAATGGTTAACTTTTTATAACAAAATCTTAATTATGAAATGAAATCTAATACGTTCCAACTCGTATATATAACAAATATACCGATATAAACAGATTAATGTAAATTCCTGTCTTGTAACTTGTAATAAATTTTATTAACAAAGTTTATTGTCTCAAACAGCTGTATAATAGGCAACCAAATATACATTAATACTGTATTCGCATTTCCCGGATTTACCCAAATCACGATTAGGACATCATGAGCACATGACTTTATTCTTATCAAATGACAGCTCCTAATTTTGAGGTTAGACTTAAAGTGATCACACTTTTTTTGTCAAAAAAATGGAAACATTTACCAATGAAGAATTAACACTGCCGCCCTGTAAATACGAATGTAAGTTATTTTAGGCAATATACGTATAATATAATTTTTATATGGTATGTCTTCTTAGATTTGGATCACACTGCAGATGTCCAGTGAGTCATCTTGATAAAAATTTAAAAAACCGTATTTTTATTTTACCAATTTTTAGATTACATGCTTGGGGTGACAGCTTAAAAGAAGCCTATGAACAGTGTGGCCTTGCTATGTTTGCTTATATGACTGAAATTAATACAGTAGAAATTAAACAGTGTTCAGAAATTGAAGCGACGGGACACGATTTAGATAGTTTACTTTTCCATTTTTTGGATGAGCTTTTATTCTTATTTAGCTGTGAACCATTCTTAATTTGTAGTAAATTAGTTATCACAGAGTTTATAACAGAAGGAGAGGAATTGAAAATTAAATGCAAATGTTACGGGGAAGAATTCACATTAGGAAAACATCCACAAGGCACAGAAGTAAAAGCCATCACATACTCCGCTATGCAAATAATTAATGACCCGGAAAACAAGAAGTTTGAAGTTTACGTTATTATAGACATTTAATAAATATTTATTTTCTAATTTCATTGTTTCGTCTAATTTTTACAACTTCAATAGAAGTCATTTTGATTTCTTTTTACTAAAATATTCATAGTTTGAAGCAATTTTTTATCTGTTTTTATGCATACATTTTTTAGTAAATACATACAAACAAGAGTTTTATACACAGACCGAGACTTTTGAACTATAAAACTAGGGTTGTCAACAAAATTTAATAATTTTTCACTAATATTGGATCAGGAATTTTACTAAATTCAAAAATTGTTATAAATTGTCAAAATATGATGTGATTGACGACGTATTTTATAGAAGAGGGAATATTAAGGTAAGCGTAAATGCACTATAGAAACAGTATAAGATATTAGTGTTGGAAAAAAAAATAATAGCTACAAAAAGGCACTAAAAAACTAATGGCAAATGATTATTATTATTTTATGATTAAACATAACACTTGCAGTGTGTTACGATGAGCAATCTTTTCATGTTTTTTTATTTATTATTAATAAAATTGTTTAAAAAAATCGCAATTCGAGTAATAAAAATTATTTTAAAGAAATAATGATATTGTGTATTCAAGTATCTAATCAACAAATTTATTTATTTTTATTATATTGCCTTACACAACATAATGTTTTTTATATACATCATCTGTTCTGCCCTCAGGTCATTTCAACACCCTTTGTACCGGTTGATTAATTTTTATCGATACAAATATGTGTACACACACTTATCTAAAAATAACCAGGTACTAATATCACCCTTAATTACTAGTTTAAAACAATATCGAATAAAAGGAAAAAGATTTTATCATCATGGGCATTGAACTATACTTTTTTGTTACAACAGCAGTCTAATTAACAAATAAATGTGAAGGTGTTAATGAAAACCTGAAAAGTAATTAAAATATGCATATTTGTAAAAGGAATATTAGATACAAAGCGGTTTAATACGTGTGTGTTAATCTGGGATCTCCGCGGAAAGCCCCGGAAAACTTTAAAGCACAAAAGCTTCATATTCCGAGTCAGTCTTTCTCCAACCTCTGTCGAGTCTAAACCCTCTACTAATACCGTGAAACTTTATAAAACTTCAAATTTTATAACAAGTGGCATTTTTCTAAATTAATTAAACTCGTAAAAGTTAAATTAAATAAAAACTTCTTTATTAAAATAATGTAAAAATCAAAATGAAAGACAAACTGTTCGTGTGGACGATATTGTTTTTATTATTTTGGCACGAAGGATTTTCGATTCGTTGGTTGTAAGTATAATTTAGCTCCAATTTATTCTTTGTAATAATTTTTGTTTTTTATATTTGTAATTTCACTTTTGCGTGCAAGAACAATACAATTATAAATAATTTTATACATGCAAGTTAAACTCATGTCAAATCTTTATTGGCTAGTCGTAAAAAATGTGAATAATAGTCGTAACGTAAATAAAATATGAACATGAAATGAAAATGTATCAATGGAGAGATCTCTTGAAATTTCAATTCAAGTTGCAAATCCGAATTGTATTCCAACGAATCACGAAATGAGATCTTGAAATTTTGTCATCAGTTTTAACTAGAATTAAATTGCCAAGCTTCAGAAGAGTAAAAAGTTGGTACGTGTTTGTGAGTAAAGAGAGTCGATTTTGCTAAATTGAGAAACTTTCATATTTCATTTTTATTGAGAGTTTTAAACCCGTCATTGTTAAGACTTTATGATTTATCGGATAAAATACTCTTAGCAAAATAATTGGTAATAAAAATCGTGTAATAAAATTAAAAAACACAAAGTAATTCCAGAATAATTTTAATTAACAAAACTATTATTCAAACCATCGTTAGCACAAGCACCTCCCCCGCCCTCAAAGGGCCTCAAGGACACCCCACTCAGATACTTCATTATAAATAATATATTATTAGGACAAAAGGGCCGTTAGTCTGGCCCCAACCACACCTGTAATTAGTAGGCGCCCTCGCGATGATATTATCAAACTTTAATTATAGATTAAAATAGGTTCACGCGATCTATTGTCGCCCCTTATGTGATTTTTTCGTGAATTCTAGACATGAAGCGTAAAATTTGAAAAAAATTGATGTCAATGTCCATAAAGCACGATTTTAACGCATCTTTGTCGGCTTGATGGTGATAATAAAAAGGTGGATCTCCTGCAATTAACTATTGTGTTTTGTCATACTTGGGCCATACAGGGTGGAGTGACGGAAGGAATGTTTATTATAGCCGTTGTTTGACGATTGTACCGCGTGTAGATGTGTTAATTGGATAGATTTTTTTTACGATTATTGCTTATCTAGAGTTCAAGACATACCCTTATTTACACGACACTGATGCTAACGTGTAATGGAAGAAAATAAAGGAAAGGTTACATTGACACTAGGATGTTACAAAACCGAATGCCTTAAATATTTATTTGGAAAATGATAGGCAATAAAAACGTGTTTAATTAAAGCGCAAGTGTTACATTCTTTTTTTCTCTTTATAGGTCTCTTCAGCATTCCACTCTTCACTGGAATTTAAGTTCAGTTAACAATAATCCGGGACGAGGGATCCGCTCCGGTGCTCGTTCTCCTTGTGGTGTAGCCCGTAGAAGATACGGTTTAGCTAAATTACAAGCAAAATTATGCCGTAGCACTATGGAAGCCATGCCACATGTGCAAAAAGCTGCAGTTTTGGCGACTGAAACGTGCCAGAATGTTTTCAAAGACCGGAGATGGAACTGCTCCTCTATAACAACTGCTCCGTATCTAACACCCGATTTAACCAGAGGTAAAACAATTTTTCAATCACATGAAGTTTGTTGCCAAAATAATATGCTTCTATTTAAATAAAAAAAAAAACTATTTTCCCAATTTCGTATAAGGTGCATTTTTTCTTTTTCTTAAGTTTCTTGCAGGGGCGGGTTCAGGAATTATTTTTCGGGGGGCCCTTTTTTTTAGGATGATGAGGGTAGGTGTAGGATGAAACCTTTACTTTGGTATATACAAGGTGCCTAACGAGTTGGTTAAGATCTTTATTACTCATTTATTCTTAAAATATTTAGATACAAATTTAGTTAAATTAGATACCTAAGATGTGGCCCAAAAAAGTTACAATGCAAAGTCAAATAATGTATCTGCTTAATTGGATTTTTTGAAAAATCACATTCTTTTTTCCAATTTATTACACCAAAATTGAGAATAATTAATATACAGGCTGTATTATGAAAAACGCCCCAAGCCATAACTCCATTGTTTTTAAAGTTATGACAATACTTCTTAGAACAAAGTTGAACATTTTTTGTCATCTATCGTTTGGGATAGATGCTAAATTAATGCTGTTTTCTGTTT